>NC_030431.2:9910582-10058082 GCF_001660625.3 Ictalurus punctatus | reverse complement strand
CTAATAGGAAATGGATGTGGTTGCAGAAGGGAGGAATGTAAACCTGGTGGAGTGTAAATCTCTTTTTTTTTTTGTGAATGCTAATAAGATATTTGTATTTTCATAAACAACGTAGTTTTTTTTTCTTACCTTGAACTGATTCCATCTTTCTCCATATGTAGCTCCTCAAGCTATTCCTTAACTTAAATACCAATACCATACCTCTAAAAAAAAATTATAATAAAAAATAATTTATAAAATTTAAACGTAGTACATAGTAGAATCCTAGCTCTCCAGTTCCCTCTTGGTTCTTGACTCTTGAGTCTGCACAAAGAGTTTAGAGCTATGATTCGTCCAGTTCCCGTGTTCTCTCCCCTCCTCCCTTCTTTTCCCATCATCCTTAATGCCCTCCTCTCCACAGATAGTGTTACCCTGGTTCCATACTGGCCCTCCATTAGATTCTCTGGGGATGAAACCGAACCCAAAGTATTGATCGGCAGGAAGGGATGGTAACTAGAGCCTCTGATGTGTCCTTCTAGAACCATCAGCATCCTGGACTAAAAGCTTCCTGCCCCATCCTGCCTTTTCTCTGCGTCTGCTGCTATCCTAGCAAACAGCCACTGTTTTGTCAGCTGTTTTACAGCACATTACTGAGGTCTTAGTCCAACTGTTGTTTTTTTTTTTGTTGTTCTAAGCAAAAGTAATGCACATAGAACTCTTTCCCTTAGTAGATGATGATTGAAAGCAGTCCATGGCGGTAACTGTTTAGTGTTCACGAGCTGGTATAATTAGTAATTCTTTAATAATGGCATCACACTATTTCTTTTTTTGTCTCAGGAGTGGCAGAACTCCATTCAGAAGAATGCAGGACTCGCCTTTATTGAGCTTATTAATGAGGGCAGGTAAGAACACATGGACAGTGGAGGTTTTGTGATCAGAACACAATGTAAAAAAATTTGCAAATGTTTTTTTTTGTTTTGTTTTTTTGTTTTTTACATGTATATAGAAGCCCTGTATAGTTGCTGTTTATTTTAGGATAGGGATATTGATTCATTCTGAAGATGAGAACAAATAATAATTATGCTGTTTTGTCCCAGAAATGTCCCTGAATGTAAATATGAACCCCATGTTAGTTTCTTGTTCTTGCTGTCTAACAGCAGTGTGTTTGTTTCAGGCTCTTGTGCCATGCCATGAAGGACCACATCGTGCGAGTGGCCAATGAGGCGGAGTTTATCCTCAACAGGCAGAGGGCCGAGGACGTCCACAAACATGCCGAGTTTGAGGTCAGCTGATGTGTGGGACTGTGTTTGTGCTTGTTCTGCTATTGTGCACATATGTGCTTGTTATTTATGAACCACAAAAAGAGTCGGATTGCAAAAACATGCTTTTGGAAGTGATGAAAAACAAAAAGATTTGTAAAGGCCGATGTTGACACTTTCTTACAACGCCCTTCCTTGTGCTGCCTCCCTCAGTCCAACTGCGCTCAGTATGCAGCAGATCGGAGAGAGGAAGAGAAGATGTGCGATCACCTGATCAGTGCCGCCAAGCACAGAGATCACGTGACCGCCAACCAGCTGAAACAGAAGATCCTCAACATCTTGACTAATAAACATGGAGCATGGGGTACCATGGCACAGAGGTATATATGAACACTACTCATGGGGTAGGCTGGGAAAGCAGTTCTCTGCTGTTGCATAACTGAGGAGGTTTACTGCAAATGCGCACAAGAATATCCGTTATTCACACCAGCATGGTGCCAGTCTCTAATGTCACTCTGTCACTTATGGGCTGATAAGATAACACATTACAATTGCCAACGTGTCTACAGGATGAAGTTTATTTTGTTAATGCATTTAAATATTGTTTTGAAACTGTTGTGTGTCAAACACTGAAACAATCTGAACACTTGTAGGAACCTGAAGATGTGAAAGTAGAGAATTGGGGTGAGGTCGGATATCCACCACCATAGGCTTGGCCCAAGGAATTTACTGAATCATCCATTTGCATTACAATGTATGGTTGTGTGTTGCTTTGTTTCTTGCTATTATAAATGAACAGGAAAGGTATTTGTAATAATTATTTTAGCAATCTATATATAAGCACACAAAATGGTTACACTTGGGGCAGTGGTGGCTTGGTGGTTAAGGCTCTGGGTTACTGATCGGAAGGTCCAGGGTTCAAGCCCCAGCACTGCTAAGCTGCCGCTGTTGGGCTCTTGAGCAAGGCCCTTAACCCTCTCTGCTCCAGGGGCGCTGTATCATGACTCACACTGCGATATTATAATCAAATATTTACAAAAATGTGAGGGGTGTACTCACTTTTGTGAGACACTGTATATGTGTTCAATAAAGACTCATTATCATTATCACTTCTGGTATATTTGATATAGCTATGTTTGAAATGGTAAACTGTAAACAGACACTCCAGGAAAGCAATGATTGTGAAGGACTTTTTACCAAAAGGTTACAGAATCATGCTCTATAACCAGTACACACTCCATCCTGCCCCTGCAGCCATTTGGTTGATTTCTGGCGTTTGGACTACTGGGAAGATGACCTGCGCAGGAGGCGAAGATTTGTTCGCAACGCATTTGGCTCCACACACTCGGATGTGTCACTCAAAGCACTGGAGGATTACGGTCAGTGCCTTTATTTCACTGTTTCCACTTAAGCTGTGCATACTTTCTAAAAACCACATGGCAATATATTCCATGTGCAACCACCCTGGCTTTCTAGTGAATTCAAGGCTTGTTTTATCTGTCAGTGCTCACTTGAAATTAAAATTAATTCAGTATTTTATTGACAGAACATTATTCAAATCTCGCATAGCACTGCTCTCAACAATAATATACATGAATGTCAGACACGGAGGTCACAACACTTGTTTCCTCTCTCTGCAGCCCCAGAGGAAGAGGAGGGCATGAAGTCAAAGAAGGCGTTCAGGAGCCAGTCTGTGGTCAGTCAGAATCCTGAGATGGAGCTGATGCTGGAAGGAGACGATGATGCTGTCAGTCTGCTGCAGGAGAAAGAGATTGACAATCTCGCAGGTATCTCTTACATTGAGGGGAAAAGCGAAACAGATCCGAATCCATGATGGTGTTTTATATATCCCTGAAATATTTTGTGTTAATGTGTATAAATGTACTTTATTTCTAGTGCCTTTTCATCCTCGAGTATTTACCTCCAGAGGCAAGTTTCCTAAGAAAATATGAGCAGCATTCGAACAGTGTTTCGGATGTAAATCCAGAGTTCCTGCTGGCATGGCTGCAGAACAATCCTGCTGATGAAATGCTCTGATTTACTAAATGAACTAATTAAAATCATCTAGACTAATCAACTCAATTGAACCACTGACTGTGTGTAACACATTCAGTTTCATATCGCTTCTTTTGATCAAATTAATGACATCCTTGATGTTAAAAGTACAGTATCATTAACAACTATGAAACATTTGATTTAGAAAATCAAATATTTTTTTCTGACGATTTAATCTATGACAAAATATAGGAGGCATAACTCAATCTGAGTATTATGTGGAATGAATGTAGTAAACGGCCTAGTCTCTCTAAGGTCCCGTGGTTCTGAGCACACCGGCCCAGCTGGTCGCTCCTGTGGTCGTTGCCAGGGGGACGCTCTCCATCACCACCACTGAGATTTACTTTGAGGTGGATGAAGAAGATCCCGCTTTCAAGAAGACTGATGCGAAGGTGTGTATTCCTCCTCCTCCAAAAGCTGACCATCTGAGTTTATGAATGAGATGAAAGAGGTATGTAGCTGATATATCATCGCCACTGCTTTTATGGTGCTTCTGATATGTGTATGTGTTTGTGTGTTCAGGTGTTGGCGTATTCTGAGGGGCTGCATGGGAAATGGATGTTCAGTGAGATCAGAGCCGTGTTTGCCAGACGTTACCTGTTGCAGAACACTGGCCTGGAGGTCTTCATGGCCAACAGAAGTAAGAGCACTTTCGTATTATATTAGAAATAGTATATTTATATAAAGAACATAGTCAGGGCTCCTAGGTGTCCTGGAAAGCATGGCAATCTATAGACGTCCTGTGTGTAATTTTACAGAAACATATTTTACTGTATTATCCCTTCAGATTCTCTTAATTTATCAGGAGAATCCCATTGATAATAATCTCTTCTGCAAAGGAGACTTGTCTCAATAACTGAAATTCTGACTAGATACCTCTAAACTTCGAAATCCTTCTTAAACTCAACCAGTCACTGGTCTCTAACATTGAGTTACTCTGTCTAATAATAATTAGACTAATTCCAGCTCTAATTTATAATGCCATCTTTAATATTAGGGTGCAGTAGTATAAATCATACTCAAATGATCTAAGATAAACCTCCAGTGTTCATAAAAATGGAAAAAATTCTGCAAAATGCTTTACTTAAGAGAGATCTGCCCTTTGTTCTTATTTTTTTTTAATTCATTTGAGTAACTCTCTCATAATTTTGCTGTACAAATTGTCTATTCTTCATCTTTTAAGTTCCATGTTCTCCTCCCCATAGCATCAGTCATGTTTAACTTCCCGGACCAGGCAACTGTCAAAAAGGTGGTGTACAGTTTACCCCGAGTGGGAGTCGGCACCAGCTACGGCCTTCCTCAAGCAAGGTTAGGACATGGTCACATATTCATAAAGAATCTCCACATATCCTATAGGGGCTGATGTGAGATCAGATTTTTCTTCATTCGTGTGAATATATTAAGATTTAAAGCAGTGAACTGATCTACGATAGATACTTTGATGTTCTCAGTTTTTTAGTGCCATTTGTTTTTGAGCAGTTTGTCCTGAACTAGAGTGTGCAACTTTTATTATCTCGTTTGCAGACGAATTTCTCTGGCCACCCCTCGTCAGCTCTTCAAGTCCTCCAACATGACCCAGCGCTGGCAGAGGCGGGAGATCTCTAACTTCGAGTACCTCATGTTTCTCAACACCATCGCAGGTGAGAATGGAGCAAAGGCTTGTGATGGTCCAGGAGCCAGAAAAATGTCTATTCCAGAGCTCACATGCATTTTGGGCAGTTTTGTGACTAGTAAATTACAAAAATATTGCTGCTTTCTGAACCATTTACAGAAGTAGAAGAAGTGCTATTCAGCACGAGTGTGTGTGTGTGTGTGTGTATATTAAGAGATGCCCCGATGTATCGGCAGATAAAGGCAATTTTTCCCGCTATCGGCCGATAGTTTAAAAACAGCCGATGATCAGGGCTGATTATATCCTGTCAATCAAAAGAGGGCGGGAAAACACATCGATTTTGTAAAGATGATGTCGCTTGTGTGGAATGATGACAAAACTGCAGATTGGAAGATCTGTAATCTCTGCACTGCTAAAATTTTACACCGGAAGTAGCAGCACTGAAGCGTTTCGGCATTGAGTCTAGTTGAACCCCAAAAAGTCTAGTTTTTTAGAATTCAGGCAATGTTAATATGAATTAATAACATTCAACAAGTTAACAAAATCTTAATTTAATCTTTAGTTCATGTGTTAATGTTAATTTGAGTAATGTGTTTTCTGTTTATGAGACCAGTTACTGTGAAACAACTTGTTGAAATGGAGAGAATAATGTTTTTATTTCCATTTATTTCAGAATTGTGGAATTAATTATTATTAATTTAAAAGAAGGCATAAGAGGCAGAACTATCGGTATCGGCCGATATCACTCTGCATAACCGGTTATCGGTATCGGCTGAGAAATTTAGTATCGTTGCATCTCCAATATTTATATATATATATATATATTTAATGTATATTGCATATACATTCATATTAGTGATGTCACATCATTCATGCATCTGTTTTTGTGTGTTCAGGGAGAACATATAATGACCTTAACCAATACCCGGTCTTCCCCTGGGTCCTCACCAACTATGAGTCTGAGGAGCTGGACCTCACTCTGCCTGGCAACTTCAGGGACCTGTCGAAGGTAACACTCTGACTCCTGATTTCTTACATATGGCAGAAATCAACACCGGGTTCAACAGTGTTCAGCATTGCAAACAGGCTGACTAGAGTAGTCTGTTATATAATTGGAAATCATTACTTTCATGTTTTGTAACAATCTTGTGCTGGTTTCTTTCTCTCAGCCAATTGGGGCGCTGAATCCAAAGCGTGCAGCCTTTTACGCAGAGCGTTATGAAACTTGGGAGGAGGATGGAACCCCACCACATCACTACACATCCCTCTACTCCACTGCTGCTTCTACTCTGCTCTGGCTCCACAGAATAGTGAGCACTTTCACTATACCCTACAATACACACTGTTAATTTACTCTAGATTCTTAGACGGCATGCTTATAATCAAACACGTTTATACCCTCAAACCATGGATTGTAATTGTTTATAACAGATGGCTGTTGTGTAAAAAACAAGATTCATAGTTTTAAACTGATGTGTAAAGCAAGGAGATTTTTCTGTAACTCCTATAATTAAAAGCTCTACATCATTATTCATGAATTAATGGCAGGCCTACCTCGGATTCTGAACGATACATGTCGATGGTCATATATTGATTAGGGGCGCACACAAAAAAAATCTGTTTGGGGCAGCTTTAAGCACGAAAATTCTTGCATTAAGTACAGTTGTTCTTAAAATTGTACTAATGCACCAATTTTCTATGAGTTTTATCTAAATTAGCCAGGTAGGAGCAAAAGTTAGCCCAATGATTTTTAAAAATTTTTTTATTGAACTCTACAATTTGTTAACAGTACACAATATGTCTTTGGTATGCAAATATTTTTACTAATTCCCTGTGTGTTTTTGACTGTATTAGGAGCCCTTCACTACATTCTTCCTGAACGGAAACGACAGTAAGTTTGATCATCCAGACCGAACATTCTCCGGCATCATGCGCTCCTGGAGGAGCTGCCAGAGGGATACGTCTGATGTCAAGGTGAGAGAGACTGATGAGTGATGAGCAGTGATTGACATCTTAGCTTCTGTGTTTGAAAATTCATTCAAGGAATTGATTGCACATTTTTACCATTGTCTTCTAACCATGCTGGAACAGGAGTTGATCCCAGAGTTCTACTACCTGCCCGAGATGTTTGTGAACAGTAATGGTTATGATCTGGGTTTGAGGGAGGACCACACTCCGGTCTGTGATGTGGAGCTGCCTGTCTGGGCCAAGAAACCAGAAGACTTTGTTCGCATTAACAGAATGGTAAGTGATATGACAGTCTGCTTACAGTGTCCTTACCTGTAATTTTTAGAGTCTGTCTTTTCTCAGCTTCAAAATGTCTCCCATACACAGATCTCTGGTCGTCTTATTGGTTTATCCTTATTAACAACACATGCAGTCTTCATAGGTGAAACCCAGGCCTCAAACCAAGAGTAAACATTCAGAACTATTAATTGTTTAAACAATCAATCTAACAGGACACACCCGGGCAACAAGAAACACCTGTCAGTCACATGTTCCAATATTTTTGATCACTTGATTAATGGGTGGATTCTAAGGTTCTAAATTGTTTAACGCATTTAGATGTAAATATCAGGAACTGAAAGCTGAAATTCTGGTCTATTATCTCATATTCATCATTTGATCTCAAATCCAAATATCTTCATTGTAAAGCAAGAACACAGTGCTTTGCAGCTTGCTACGTAAGTGCAGACCGAGTGCCCATTCTGACCCCTGTCCACTGCCGAAAGCGCTTACAATGGACACATGAGCATCAGAACTGGACCATGGAGCAGTAAAGAAGGTGGCCTGGTCTGATGAATCACATTTTCTTTTACATCATGTGGACGGTTAGGTGCGTGTTCGTCGCTTACCTGGGGAAGAGATGTCACCAGGATGCACTATGGGAAGAAGGCAAGCTGGCAGAGATAGTGTGATGTTCTGGGCAATGTTCAGCTGGGAAACCTTGGGTCCTGGCATTCATGTGGATGTTACTTTGACACGTACATCCATAGTAAAAATCTAGTCGTCACACAAAAACCTAAGGATAAATTTAATTCTTTTGAAATTCTTTATACCAGTATAAGTTATGCAGCCACAAAAAATAAGTCAATTCCTCTAATTATTATTTACAGACCCACAGGGCCATATACTGAATTTCTTAGTGAATTTGCAGACTTTGTCTCAAACCTGGTTGTGTCTGTAGATAAAGCATTAATCGTCGGAGACTTTAATATTCATTTTGATAACCTGGAAGACCCTCTAAGATTAGCGGTTGTGTCCATCTTAGATGCAGTAGGGATTAATCAGAACGTAATCGGGCCTGCTCATAATGGTGGTCACACTCTTGACCTCATACTAACATACGGACTAAGTATAGAAAATATTATCATTTTTCCGCAGTCTGAAGTTGTCTCAGACCATTATCTTATCTCGTTCATAATACGTATTGATCATAATATTTCCACCTCGCCTCGCTACCGCATAAAACGTACCTACACATCAGCTACTGCACCGAGCTTCATAAATAACCTTGCAGAAACATCAATTAGATTTGGATCACCGTCTGATCCCATAGAACTCGATCAGGCGACTGAAAGCTTGGAGTCAACACTCCGCTACACGCTAGATAGAGTGGCTCCACTCAAAAGGAAAACAATTAGAGAGAAAAAATTAGCACCCTGACATAACGATCAAACGCGAACCTTAAAACAGACAGCTCGACAATTAGAACGTAAATGGCGTCAAACCAAACTGGTGATATTTCAAACAGCATGGAAGGAGAGCCTACTGAAATATAGGAAATCTCTTGGTGATGCTAGAAAAATCTATTTCTCCACCTTAATAGGAGACAACAAAAACAATTCTAGATTCCTTTTCAACACAGTAGCAAATTTAACTAGGAATAAAACCACTACAGAGAGAAACACTCAATCATTACATAGCAGTGAAGATTTCATGAAATTTTTCATTGATAAGGTTGAAAATATTAGACGTGAAATACAGGCCATTGAATTAAAACCGGACAGTACTGTAACAAACCCATTACATGAATGTAGCAATATCAGATCAATGTTTAGAGTGTTTTGCTCCGCTTAGAGAGACTGAAATAGTTACATTAATCTCTTCAGCCAATTCATCAACTTGCATACTAGATCCCGTACCTACATGTTTGTTTAAACAGATTTGTCCAGGAGTAATTGAACCACTTCTAAATATAATCAATTCTTCCCTAAGCACTGGCTATGTACCTAAATCACTTAAATTAGCAGTTATTAAACCCTTGATTAAAAAACCTGATCTTGACCCGTCTCAATTGTCCAGCTATAGACCAATATCAAATCTCCCCTTCATCTCTAAGATTTTAGAAAAGGTTGTAGCAAAGCAGTTATGCTCGTACTTAGATAGGAATAACATTCATGAAATGTATCAGTCAGGATTTAGACCTCATCATAGCACAGAGACAGCGTTAGTTAAAGTAGTAAATGACTTTCTACTGACCGACGATCAGGGTTGTGTCTCGCTGCTTGTGTTACTCGACCTTAGTGCAGCTTTTGATACTATAGATCACACTATTCTCCTTGGTAGATTAGAAAATGTTGTTGGTATTAAGGGAACAGTCCTCTCCTGGCTCAGATCTTATCTGACCGATCGTTATCAGTTCGTAGATTTAAATGGTGATTTCTCCATGCGTACTGAGGTTACTTTTGGAGTTCCACAGGGTTCTGTTTTAGGCCCACTGCTCTTTACTTTGTATATGCTACCCCTAGGTCAAATTATTCGTAAACATGGAATTAGCTTCCACTGTTATGCTGATGATACACAGTTGTATGTTTCAGCGAAGCCAGAGGACAGACAGAAGCTTAGAAAAGTTGAGGATTGTGTAAAGGACATTAGACATTGGATGTTAACTAACTTCCTTCTACTTAATTCTGATAAAACAGAAATACTTTCTGATCACATGGTTACTCTGGATGGACTTTCTGTTTTATCATGTACAGCAGTTAAAGACCTTGGAGTGATTATTGACTACAGCCTATCATTTGATGCTCATGTAGATAATATTACTAGGATAGCTTTCTTTCATCTCAGAAATATTTCTAAAATAAGAAACATATTGTCACTACATGATGCGGAAATACTAGTTCATGCATTCGTCACCTCTAGATTAGATTACTGTAATGCCTTACTGTCTGGATGTTCCAGTAGGAATATAAATAAGCTCCAGTTAATCCAGAATGCAGCTGCTAGAGTCCTAACTAGAACTAGAAGATACGACCACATCACACCGATATTATCAACACTGCATTGGCTCCCAGTGAAATCACGCATTAATTATAAAATACTTTTATTAACCTATAAAGCACTAAACGGTCTCACGCCACAGTATCTAAGCGATCTTTTGGTTTTATATGATCCGCCACGCCTACTTAGATCAAAAGGTGCAGGCTATTTGTCGGTACCTCGAATAGTGAAGGCTACAGCAGGGGGAAGAGCTTTCTCTTATTGAGCCCCACAGTTATGGAACAGTCTTCCAATTAGTATTCGGGACTCAGACACAGTCTCAGTGTTTAAGTCTAGGCTTAAAACGTATTTGTTTACTCAAGCCTACCCTGACTAGATTCTGTTCTACTTCTTCACAGTCATAATTATCTTTTTTCTCCCTCTCTCCTTTTGCCGAGCCCCACACGAATTTATGGAGATACTAGAGATCCAGATCCTTTCTGCCTCTGGATGGAGCTCAAATCTTCTCTAATTCCAGACTGCTGGGACTACGGCTGCTCCTAAGGCCATACAGACTTCAGATAAATCTATAATGAACTTTTTCACACTAACTGTTGTTACCCAGATGAGGATGGGTAACAACTGAGTCAGATTCCTCTCAAGGTTTCTTCCTCTTAAAACATCTTAGGGAGTTTTTCCTTGCCACTCAGTGGCTTGCTCAGTTGGGATAAATTCACACCTTTAATATCTGTATACCATGTTGATATTTCTGTAAAGCTGCTTTGAGACAATGTCTATTCTAATAAGCGCTATACAAATAAAATTGAATTGAATTGGATTGAACGTACCACCTGCCTAAACGTTGGTGCAGACACTTTCATGGCAACGGCATCATGGCAGGTGGCTTCTTTCTGCAGGATAATGCACCCTGCCACACTGTACTGCAGAAATAGTTCAGGAATGGTTTGAGGAACAAACCATGAACAAAGAGTTCAAGGTGTTGACTTGGCCTCCAAATTCCCCAGATCTCAATCCTATCGAGCATCAGCTGGATGCTGGACAAACAAATCTGATCCATAAAGGACCCAACTCACAGCTTACAGGACTTAAAGGATCTGTTGTTAACGTCTTGGTGCCAGATACCACAGCACACCTTCAGATGTCATGCCTCGATGGGTCAGAGCTGTTTTGGCGGCACAAGGGGGACATACATTATTTATTAGCAGGTGGTTTTAATGTTATGACTGATCTAGAAATTCCTATATAACGTGGTAATCCAGATGGTGGGTGGTGTTGTCAAAGCTGCAGGACATAGGATTTTGGATTTTCGCTGTGTCTTGTAGTGAAACACTATTGGGAGCTGCATGCGGAAGAACGTGTTCTAGTGTGCTTTGTGGTGCGTCCTTCTCCACCGTGCAAATGTATCTCACAGCTGCGAGTCATGATGATGGCCGACACCATTTCACACTAAATCATATGCACTTGCTCAAAAATCCCTTTTAAAAGTAAAAAAGCAGTCTTATTAACCATTCTGGCCCTTTGGCATCTCAGGCTTTGGAGAGTGAGTTTGTATCGTGCCAGCTGCACCAGTGGATCGATCTGATCTTCGGCTACAAGCAGCGAGGACCCGAGGCTGTGAGAGCTCTTAATGTGTTCCACTACATGTCCTATGAAGGCTCTGTCAATCTGGACACCATCACAGACCTGCAGCTCAGAGAGGTTAGTGACACGCTGCGCGCTTTACCCACTGAAAGATTGCACATGGGTTTAAGGGCATATACTCATCATCCGAATGGACAAAATGTTCCGGTTCTGAATAAGTGTACACTTAAATTATTAGTCCAGCTGTATAACATCACAGGTCTGATTTCCTTTTCCACGGCCTTCGCTCATTCAGACATTCAGACCATTAAGTACTGTACAAAATGTTCTCTTCAGTCTATGTCTGAAGAGCTACAGCTGTTATTTTTTTCTTCCTGTTCTCTTGCCCATGTATGGCCAGCTCTAAGCAGTGCCAGAAGCCTCTCGCACTTTCTCTCTGGCCTCGAGTGAGAGCTTTGCTCTGTGTTTTCATCTCATTAGGCAGACAAGACTGAAATAAACACCTGTGAAATGTTCAGCACTTCAGCTGTAGTGTCAATTTGCGCTGTCCACTTGGACAACTCACTGTCTGTCTCTCTCTTTCTCGCTCTCACTCTCTCCCCTCTCCTTCTCGCTCTCTCCCTCCCTCCTTTTTTTCTCTCTCTCCCCCTCATTCTCTCTCTCCCTCCTTTTTTCTCTGTCTCCCTCTCTCTGTCTCTCTCCCCCTCCTTTCTCTCTCTCTCCCCTCCTTTTGTCTCTCACTCTCTCCCTCCCCCTTTTCTCTCTCCCCCCTCCTTTTCTCTCTCTCCCCCTCCTTTTCTCTCTCTCTCTCCCCTCCTTTTCTCTCTCTCTCCCCTCCTTTTCTCTCTCCCCCCTCCTTTTCTCTCTCTCGCCTCCTTTTCTCTCACGTTCTCTCTCCCCTTCTTTTCTCTCTCCCTCTCTCTCCCCTTCTTTTCTCTCTCCCTCTCTCCCCCCTCCTTTTCTCTCTCTCTCTCTCTTTCTCTCTCTCTTGCTTGCTCTCTCTGTAGTCCACAGAGGCTCAGATCCAGACGTTTGGTCAAGTTCCCTCGCAGCTGTTAATTGAGCCTCATCCTCCCCGCAGCTCGGCTATGCATCTGGTGAGACTGTCACAGCACAGCATTCATTCTCTACTGCATACACACAACCTACCAGAGTGTGGGGGAACAACTACAATGATAATTAGAAAGAAGTTGTTTACATGTGTTTTCAAGTCAAACTCACTTCTTATTTTCAGTTTCATTGACACTGATTTTGAGAAAATTGTTCTGTTTACACATTTTCTATAACAGCAGATCACACAAGGTTTTATTTTGGCAACAATTGCTTTTTTATTAGTTCAATTATTTTGTCCGTTTATAGTAACTCTATAGTTAGCTCTGTTCCAGTGAAATTACTACCATAGATTTGAGCATCATTGCATCTAACACTTGGGAAACTCCCACACGATTAATAAGCACCCTTTTTTTGTTCTGTAGAGGCTTAAAAGGGCTCTGATAGGCTCTTCCCAGCTAATAGCATATGCAATGAAACTATAGACAATAATGTATTTTAGAAATAAGATAGCTTAGATAAGGTAAGATTCAATAAATGAGATAAAATTGCCTGTTGCAACTATCAAACTAATGGTTACCTAATAGAAGATAAAAACAGAATGGTGAATTGTACTGCACCATTATATATATTTTTAATAAGCCGATGCTAAATCTTTACAGTATGGATAAAGTTCAAACTAAGAGGGTTATGATAAACACGACCAGGTATGGACTGATGATAGTGTACCAGAATAATGATTGATGTAATTTAACGAGTCTTACACAGGCTCTCCCTGTAGTCTAACTATTCCGGACTGAGTTTCCCAATGATTATGGTACAGTGACTCTCTCAGGAAAGCACCAGATTGAAGACTCTCTCTACCAGTTAAGCTTATTGTAAATGTATAGTGCTTTTGGGAAACAGAGCTCAGATGTAGTGTTGTTCAGATAGAGCCTTTGTGTTGAGAGCGCTGTTTAGATAAGACAAGCCAGTCTCCGTTCTCCTGTGACCTGAAACAGACCTTATCTTTCATCCTCTGCATCACTCCAGTGCCTTTTGTCCCTCCTTACAGTTCCTTCTGTGATCCTCATGGTTCCACTCTAACACACCTCTCTCCCTCTTTTTCCTTCATCCTTCCTTCATTTTCCTTTCCTTCCCACCTCCTTTTGTTCTCCTCTTCCTCTCTGGCTGTGTCCGTCTCTGTCTTTCTTGCTATCTTTCTTTTCATCAGTGTTTCCTTCCTCAGAGTCCACTCATGTTTAAGGATCAGATGCAGCAGGATGTGATCATGGTGCTGAAATTTCCCTCCAACTCTCCGGTGACGCACGTGGCTGCCAATACGCTCCCTCACCTGAGCATGCCCGCTGCCGTAACGGTCACCTGCAGCCGCCTGTTCGCTGTCAACCGCTGGCACAACACCGTCGGTGAGCACTGGCATGCTGCCTGACCTGCCTCATCACCCATCTCACACACCCAGCTGTGTCAGCCTTCTACTTAACACAGATGGGTTAATATAGAATCACATCAGTTTGATAGAGTGAAACCTCCTGTGCCGAGTTCTGTTTCAGTCATAATAACAGGTGTATTTTTGCAAGTCTGCTTCATTTACATAAGCAGACAAAATGATGTGAGTAAATGATTATTACTTTAAATTATATTTAAAAGTCTTAGTGCTTCCTATATACATTTAATTTAACCGGTGATGAAATGGATGATTTTTTTTTGCATTACCCTACTTCGGTGCAATTGTCTATCATTTTACATTACTCCAGTATTTATGGTATGTGGTGGTGTTTTTTTTTTTTGATAGTAGTGCTACCATTATCCTGACAGAACCTGACACTCAGGCCTGACGCAGTGTCTACGCTAATGGATATTGTAAAAGCTTCAGCTCAGTGAACAATACAACAGTGGAGCACAGCAACCCTAATGTGACAAAAACTAAACCAAATATGTTTTAGTGCATATAGTGCATAGCACCTTTAGTGCTGTCATTTTAATTCAGGTCCCAGTTGGTTGATTTTGTATACACTAAATAATTCTACTGAACTTTTGTTTGAAGTTTTCCCTAGGACTTTATATCTAGGCTGCTTTTTATCTGTTGATTTGTGTCCTTTATCTTGTATTATGCTGTATTGCTAGAATATGTCTTCATGTAGCATATTATATACAATATGTGGACACTTGATCTTCACATCCATACAGTCTGTGCTTCTTCCCCAAACTGCTGCCACAAAGTTGAAAGCACACAGTTGTATAGAATGGCTTTGTATGCTGTAGCATTACAATTTCCGTCACTGGAACTAAGAAGCACAAACCTGTTCTGGCATGACAATGCCCCTGTACACAAAGCGAGCTCCATGAAGACATGGCTTGACAAGCTTGTCGTGGAAGAACTTGAGTGGCCTGCACAGAGCCCTGACCTCAACAACAATGAACACCTTTGGAATGAACTGGACCTCTGACTCCATCCCAGACCTCCTCGTCTAACATCAGTGCCTGACCTCACTAATAGGCTTGTGTATGAACGGACAAATCACAGTCACACTCCAAAATCTAGTAGAACGCCTTCCCAGGTTATTATAACAGGAAAGGGGGTTTAAATCTGGAATGAGATGTTCAAAAGCACATATAGGCCATGATGGTCAGGTGTCCACAAACATTTGTCCATGTTGTGTGTTTTACCTTTATATATCCTTAGGGTATGACTGTATGAATAGGTATGTATTTAACTTTTAAAATATGAATAAACATCTCTGCCTCCTGCAGGTCTCAGGGGAGCCCCAGGCTACTCACTGGAACAGGCTCATCACCTCCCAATAGAGATGGATCCTCTTATAGGTAAAAATAAATAAATAAATTTGATAGCACTTACTGTATAGTAGTTACACAACCTTGTATAACACTGATCAGTTTAAAACACACAAAGAGCAGCCCCATTTTGTTTCTCCGTAAGTGTTCACTTGCTGTTGTCTGTAAATACACACTGACCAACACTCTTCTTCCAATCATCACAGCCAATAACTCTGGGGTGAATAAACGGCAGATCACTGACCTGGTTGACCAAAGCATTCAGATAAACACACACTGTTTTGTGGTCACTGCTGACAATCGCTACATCCTGGTGTGTGGCTTCTGGGACAAGAGTTTCCGAGTCTACTCCACAGAAACGGGTCTGTCTCTTTGCATGCTCTTATTACTGTGTATTCGTTCCTTATTTATAAACTAACCTCTAGTTTGTGTCTTTCCTTCTTCTGCCTGTTTAAAGAAATGAAAGAAAAGAAAAAAATCAGTGGTCTATAGTGGTCTGTGTTTCCATATACAGATCCTTACATACTAGCGCCAGCAGATAATTTACAGTGAGTCTCATTAGTCTCCACTTTTGAATCGTGATGTTGACCTTGTGGTTCAATGTGTCCTCAGGTAAACTGACTCAGATTGTGTTTGGTCACTGGGATGTAGTGACGTGTTTGGCTCGTTCTGAGTCGTACATCGGCGGAGACTGTTACATCGTCTCAGGCTCACGAGACGCCACGCTGCTGCTGTGGTACTGGAGTGGACGACATCACATCATCGGAGACAATCCCAACAACAGTGAGTTCACGCAATGCTGCATTTAAAACACACAAAGAGCAGCCCCAATGCTGCAAGGTTCTAATGAATAAACACTTCAACAAGAGGAAAAGAATCCAGTTCCATACTGTATTTCACTAAGCTAAAGATTTGATTTGGTACATAGGTCATGTTTAAACTGTAGAGTACGCTTCCGAATCCCACCATCTGATGCACTACAAACATTGAGGAGTGATCTGGGTTCGGTAGGAAAGTATTTATGGGAGGATTAATTATTGTGCACAGATGACCGACGATAGTTTCTGAATCAGGAACAGGAATGTGTAAACACTGATGAAACTGAGCAAAATATAATTCAGCTCAAATCCATCATACAGTGCTGTGAAAAAGTATTTGCTCCCAAACTGATTTATGCTTTTCTGTATCTCTCATACTAAATTGTTTCAGAAATGAAAACAAAATCTAAGATAAAATGAAGGCATTCTGAGTAAACACAAAATACAGTTTTTAAATGATAATGTTGTTTATTGAAGCAAAAAAGTTAGGATAATGATTATATACTTGTTTATTTCCCTTAGTAGTAATGCACTAAACTACCAAACAATCATACATAGGCCTCATGGCTTGTATACCATATATTGTGTTATGTTAGCTAGCACTTCTTAGCCTAGTGAATTCGGTTTCTGCGCAACCATAACATGGGAATGGGCAGAGTACTGGAACTTTTACTCACCATGTGATTTGTCCACCCTTGAATTCACATTTCACCAATGTGCGCACTATTTTAAGTGAATAAATAACATTACAAATAAATACCAAAGATACAGATTCACAAATGTATCTCTTTATGCCAGTGAAAATGCTGTTTATTCTGAACCACCCAAGAAACATCAATAACAACAAATGGGCTGCTAGAAAGACACCATAAACAACTAAAATATTTAGTAATATTTAGTGGTAATAAGCATTTTGTTATATTCTGAAAAAGGTGATAAAACCACAGTGCAAGAATGTTGTGATTGAACAGTGAACACATCACGGAGATTAGTCGTCTGCTCTGTCAGGATCTGAGTGTGTGGTTTGTCTTGTCTAGGTGATTATCCAGCACCCCGGGCTGTTCTCACGGGCCATGATCATGAGGTGGTGTGTGTGTCGGTGTGTGCTGAGCTGGGACTAGTCATCAGTGGAGCCAAAGGTCAGTACAAACACTACTTCCTTCTATTGTAATCAGTTAAATGCATTACTGAATATATACTACTTGTTGTATTTATTGATTAATCTGTGTGCGAAAACATGCAAAACAGGTGCAGCACTCAGTAACAATAATGGGGTACATTTGCTGTGTCTATTTCCAGGTTTAGTTATTACGTATTAGTTATGATGTCACCTTGAACAGAA
Organism: Ictalurus punctatus; assembly: GCF_001660625.3. NCBI lineage: Eukaryota > Metazoa > Chordata > Actinopteri > Siluriformes > Ictaluridae > Ictalurus > Ictalurus punctatus. The sequence continues at coordinate 10,040,367 of NC_030431.2, read as the reverse complement.
CTATCCCATCTTTGGTAGCATAGATGGGAATTTTTTGGCATTTCTAAGTGTTCATTATCTTTAGCCAGCGAATTAGACTGCGCTAACGTGACTCTATTTCTGAAACTTTTGTGTGTTATTAACTGCAAAAAAGATGAGTGAGTCCATATATATAAAACTCAAAGATTCTCTCACTGCTTTTATGGTTTGTAAGCAAAATGTTATGTATTAACATGACTGTGTTTGTGTGTGTGGGGTCAGAGGGTCCATGCTTGGTACACACCATCACAGGGGATCTGCTGCGGGCTCTGGAGGGTCCAGAAAACTGCCAGCAGCCTCGGCTCATCTCCGTGTCCAGCGAGGGTCACTGCATCATATACTACGAGAGAGGCCGCTTCTGCAACTTCAGCATCAATGGCAAGCTGCTCGCTCAGATGGAGCTCAACGACTCTACCCGGGTAAGCTCTCACACCATAAAGCCCTTACTCACACACACTGATGCCTTTATTACTTCAACTCAACTCTGATATCTCTGTGTGTCAGGCTGTGCTGCTGAGCAGCGATGGACAGAATCTGGTGACTGGAGGAGATAACGGAGTGGTAGAGGTGTGGCAGGCCTGCGACTTTAAGCAGCTCTACATCTACCCAGGCTGTGACGCTGGAATCCGGGCCATGGATCTCTCTCATGACCAGAGGTGAGCACACTCCTACTTTGTGTAGTTATGTAACATGTAAATGAGCAGATTGATAGGACACTAGAGTCCTCTAACCATAATAATGATCATAGTGTACTCACAATAAAAACATATAATAATGACTATAGAGCCATTAACATAGCATCATCGTTAAAGGAACAGTTTGGTCAAACAAAAAAGTTTAGTACTTACTTATTTCATTGATGATCGGGGATATATGTATGCGTAATTAATTTTCGAACCTGTATAGATGCTAGTGAAGTTATAGACTGAATAATGAATGAGACTTGAGCATAAACTGTTTTCAGTAAGTGCAGTAATCTTTTGGTTGTGAGACCATTCACAGACATCAGAATAAGTGGAGCCTCAAGGAGTCTAATGTATAATTTAAAACTATTTCTTTAATTTTTTTTTTTTTGTTGCTATTGTTTCATTTTTTTTTCTTTATGTTTTATATTCTCAACTCCTGTATTTACAGAACTTTAATTACTGGCATGGCATCAGGCAGCATCGTGGCATTCAACATTGATTTCAACCGCTGGCACTATGAGCATCAGAACAGATACTGAGAGTGGACATAAACACACGTGCACGCACGCACACACACACGCACACACACACACACGCACACACACACGCACACACACACGCACACACACACACACACACGCACACACACACACGCACATACACACACAGTGGAGTGTGAGGAACGAGAAAACCGACTGCAGGCTGCTGCCAAACTTCAGCTGGGAGAACTCCTACTAACTCATGACCCGTTAGAAGTTTCCGGAAACTCCAAACATGTCTCTGTTCTGGAATAGACTGGACCGTCGGACTTTGTGAAAAGATTACAAACATAAGACTTTGTTGTTGTAAGCTAGAATCTTTAGGATTGTTTTTCACACCCCACATATGATAATAGGTCATGTAAAGTCCTCTTGTTTGCAGACTGTGAACATGATCAGTGCTGTGGACTCGAAAAAGTATCTCAACCTCAGAGGCTTCAGAGATGAACCACCAAATAATCAAATCAAAGAATGCTTTTACTCTCATTTTAGCGGGTGGGCTAGAGAACCAGGGTTGGGACACACACACACATGCAGAATGTTGATGAATATAATACAGGTCTTTGGTCTAAGGGCAGAGCTTACATCCCTCAGTTTCCCCCATCCGGACGGTTCCGCCACCTTTAAAATCATTAATGACTTGCTGTATGTAAATTATTGTGTATTATTAATAAACTGTTGGCGCTTTTGATGAGATGATGGTGGCCTGAGATGAGAGCAGCCAGGTACACGCTGGAGGTCATGTCCTATCAGAAAACGAGCTTCGTTTTCCTCTTTGTATATTTGGTAATTGTTTTGTCATATATGTACATAACTCGACAGCGTGGGCAAGACAGGCATGTAAGTGGAGAAAAGAATTAAAAAAAAAAAACTAAGGTAAAAATAAAATGTAACCCTCTCACTCTCACACATTTTCTGATTATTTATGATTTTAAAAAAAAAGAAATAAATGTTGAAGATTTTGTATTGGCACTTTGCACCAATAACCTAATTTATTAGCGGAATGGTTTTACTTTTTTTTATAGAAACCATCAGTTGTATGATTTGTGCATCGATGTCCGTTGTATTTGTTCAATATTAAAAACATGTGTAATGATTCTGTTGTACCACCGCAGTAAGCAATATCATAACGTCGTAGCTAGGAGAAAAATATAAATCATAAAGCTTTTGAGGAGGAAAGCTTGGTTTATATGAGTATTAAAATATGTAAACACTTCAATATGCAGCAGTTTCATTTTTTTCCCCCTCAGCCACTTAAGAGTAAGAAAAATATTTTTGGATCTACAGTGTAATACTGAACTCTAATATAACCTTGTTTCCTTGCAAAGGTGTAAATAATAACCAAAAAAAAAACAAACAAAAAAAACTCAACAGAACAATGAATTATGCAAAGAGTTTGGGGATTTTGCCTTGTTATTGGCCATGGGTGTGTGTATATGACTGAGACAGAGGTGCAGTAGTTGATGAGCACAGCTGTCCAGGATTAAAGGTGACTGTACGTTTGATTCAATTTGTACATTTTTGTTCTTTTATTTTTCCATGGTGACTTGATTATTGCTTATGTCTCTAATTTATTGTTTTGTTTATTGTTTGTAGAGAGGAGAGGTACAGTTATTGGTGAAAAAATTGAAGGAAAGACATTTTAATCTAACTCATGAACTCGAGCCCCATCTGCTGATTCATGCATTTGCAGCAACGTGAATAAGGCAGAAACTGACAGGAGGCATCTCTTCAAATGTTCAAAATTCATTCATGCCAATATATAAAGATCAATAACTGTAAAATACAATTGTTTTCTTTTTGTCGTATTTACAATAAAACCAACCAAAACATGCCTGTCAGGTGTGTCTCTATTTTTGTGACCTGCTGAGGTTCTTTACCAGAGAGCTGTAATACACAACATGACTTTTTTTTTTTTTTTTTTTTTTTTTTAAACTCCTAGTGTGTGATTATTGCTTAGTCTGTGCAGAACACTATACATGCATATACATATACTAAACATTAAATATCCTAATGAAGTTCAAAATCAGTGTGCTTTTGGCCATCTTGTTCAGTACAGTAGCATTACATGCAGCATTTCATTGGGATGTTTAAAAATAAAAGCATATTTTAATGTTTGTTTGAATATATTCTTTCATATTGATGGTCAGTTAATAATATTTTAAGCTTAAATATACTGATGTATACATGTTTAGTTTTTTCTTTGAACATTAGTTTCAAAATTATCCAATTCAACTTATATGAAGAATATTTTAGTGGTATTTGGACACGTAGAGACGATAAATTAAAGGAAAAACCTACACAAAGTATCTTAGTAAGGTGGTGTGCCACTGTGGAGGCACCAGAACAGCTCCGATGTACCTTGACATAGATTCTACAGTCTCCGGTGGGATCAACACCATTCTTCTAAAAGACTGTGTACTGATGATGTGATAGCGCTGTCTGACGTCAGGCAAATGGATTGGGATCTTGTGCCTGTAAAGGCCATCGCATATGATTCACATCATTTACATCCCCATCAAATTATTCGGTGAGTCCCCGTTCCCTCTGGATAGGGGTGCAGTCATCATAGATGAGACCATGCCCATCAGGATAGAAAAGTTTCATTGTAAGTTGGATCGGTCTGAGTAATTCTGTATTGATTTAAAGAGAATCTCGAAGAGTACAAGTGGACCCAAACCAAAACGTTCCAGTATTTTCTTGTAGTAAAGATTTTCTCAGATAGATTGTATTACATGGACAGAAAATTGGACTGCTTACAATGCATATTGATATAGAGGTTTACATACAGCTCCTCCTTGTCTAGAATATACAACTAAATTGATTGATTTCAACAAAAACATTTTAGGAAATCATCTGCCTCGGTCATTCATACTAATATTAAACATTTGTGTTTTTGTCAAGTGAACATACAGTAAGTAATATGCTTTAATAAGTGACGGATCAATTCTGCTTCATAAATCCATTCAGCTAACAAAAAAACAGGAAAATGATAAAATAAAGAAAAACAAACATGCAAAATCACACTTTTTCAGAATTATGTCTTTATTGTTTTTGGTGTGAACCAGGCACACAGTATAGCTGATTTCATCATGTCAGACAAGGGTGCAAATTATGTAAATACAAGTAAAATCGGTCTAGCAGTGGCTGTAGAAGTACACAAAACTAGGGATTTCTTTTGCATTAATCATATTGTTCTGATTATGAGTAATGAACAGAAGCAGTTAGGGTCCTTAAAGCCATGGCACAGTCGCTGGTGCAAATGCAGGTTAAGATGCATTTTTGTTGACTTGACAGACAGAGTGGTGTTTATCATTTTTTCAATTTCCTCACACTTTCTCATCACCTCCTAACCAAATGCTCAGTTTTAATCAAACAAAAGAAAAAGAATGAGTGATGTGATGTGATGATAACTGATGTCCATACACTGATTCGACTGACAGCTACACTAGTTTTATTCCCAATACAATTTATCACTAATATTTCAAATCCTATCTACCATTCAAACCCAAAACTTCTGCCCCTTAAACCTGAATTTCAGCTTCCTTAGATACTCCACTATCTCTACATTGATTTCTGTTATAGATTACCAACATAGGAACAGCGACACACTGAATATCATGGACACAAGCGCTTCCAAGGAAAGTTACAGACATCTTTCCTACAAGCTCATTGCTTTTGTGCTTGAGACGGTTATGTACAGTGAAATGATGACATATGCAATTGCTATACTCGCTAGTTAAGTTAAAGAAATATAGTGTCAATATCAAAATAATTGAAATCATATTATTTACACCGATTACAAAAAAAACGGTCCCCATCTCACATGCGAGCCTACTCTCTGTGCTAGATAGCACCTTCAGCTGCAGTTTCGGAGAGAAGGAGAGCAAAGTGCTGAAATTAAGACAAGGTGTTATTGTGATGGGGAAGAAAGAGTTTTTCCACACAGAAGACAGGTGCTTTGTTTCCAGAGTGTAGAGATCAGGTGGACAAAGTCAGTGTGCCTGTGGCTCTGCACCTTCAAATAATCAATCATTACAAATGACCAATTAACTGCTAATGAACTGCTAATTAGCTGGTCCATCCACAAAATCGCCTGGAACATTCAGCAAGACTGGGCCAAAAATACATGAAATCAGTGTACAGAAGCTTTAGGCTAACTTCTTTTAACTGAGAAATAAAAAACTGAATTAATGAAATGGTTCAATTCAAAGAATTCATTGCCAGTCCTGACAAACTGTATTCCCAATTCCTAGCTGGGAAACAAAGTCCACACTTTACAAAATGTCTCAGATGAATTCCACACTGCCACGTTCTGAATCCTCATAAACCCTTCTTCTCCTTCTGCACTCACCACCTTTACTCAGACCCTAGAAGGGAGAGCTGGGGGAGCAGACAGTCTCACTGGAGCGGCCGGAAAAGTCTTCAGACTCAGACGTGCATGTGGAGGAGGTGGGACTGAAGGGGACCGTTTGGAGAGCAAGACAGAGAACGGAGGACGAGAGTGGAAAGGGGAGGCTACAGAACGGCTGGGCGGTGCAAGGCTCTCTGCTTACATTCTGGTGGCGTCCTCATCTGAGAATCTGCCTCTCCTTATCAAGAGCGGTGGCCTGGAGAGGGACAGAGAGAAATTTTAGTCATTAGAGACTTAGCTTTGTATGGAACAAGGGCACCGCTGAAAAAAAAATCTATCAATACTCATAATCATAATGAAATTGTGTTTTAACTCAACAGAAAGCTCATGGCAGAGAAACTGTGTATAGCACTAATAATGATGCTCTAATAAAAAGAATATCCAGAATACATAGTATTTGGAAAGTGGTGATTCAATCTGAAGGTGAAAACTTTGATTATTTCTGAGTATATTACAGTTGCAATCAAAATGATTCAACCCCCATTGCAAATTTATTGTCAACATTTACAGACTTTCAGCTGTTTGCAATGAACAAATTAAACAAAAACAATTGAAATAATTCAACACAAGGAATGCTTCAAATGGTTTCCCCAAATTCAACTGAAAATGCAACTTATAATGACTTCTCCAGTCTTAAAATTATTCAACCCCTTCATGGTAAGCATCTTTAGTACTTAGTAGAGCACCCTTTTGCTGTTATGACCTGCTGCAAATGAGATGCATAGCCAGACACCAGCTTCTGGCAGCATTCCTGAGGAATCTTAGCCCATTCCTCATGAGCAATGGCTTCAGTGACTGTATTGCTGCAGGTATTTTGCAGTCACTCGAGGGTTTTTCACAACCTGCCTTCTCAGAAATCTGGTTGCAGCTGTTGATAGCTTCCTTTTTCTGAACCAACCAGGTATTTCATATATGTTCTGCCCCTAGCCAGTCAAGGTATTTCATGTGTTCCAGCTCAAGCACATCTGGTGCAACTAATGAAGCCCTTGATTAGGTGCATCAGGTGTGCTTCAGACAACACCTGTTTTGCATATTTGTGCTGGTGTGAGGGATTATATACAGAGGGTTGAATAACTTTGAAACTGGAGAAATCATTATAAGTTGCATTTTCAGTTGAATTTTGGGAAACCACTTGAAGCGTTCGTTGTGTTGAACTATTTCAGTTGCTTTTGTTTGATTTGTTCATTGCAAACAGCTGAAAGTTATATATTATATATATATATATATATATATATATATATATATATATATATATATATATATATTTTTTTTTTTTTTTTTTTTTTTTTGATAAACCTCTTTTGTTTGCAATTGTTCGATATCCATGAGAGTAGAGTATTTTTGTGAATTTTTTTTTAAACAAAAGATCAAAAGTTTTAACAATAAAGACAAATTTTCACAGCCTTTGCTCATATTTACCAAGGGTGCCAATATTAATGGAGGGCACTGTAGCCTGGTAAATACCAATTAACTTGAATATTATTATTATTATTATTATTATTATTACTATTATTATTATTATTATTATAATGTCTAGAATCACAACACAAACTATATATATCAAACCCCTCTCTAAAATGGAACCTCTGTTTATGGTTCTACAGAGAACCTTTAATGGTTTCCCCAGAGGTGCAAATTTAAATTTTTTTTTAAAAATTATTATATATTTTACCCTGCAGAACAAACAATGCAAATATTTACAGCATCAAACAAAATCATCATGAAGTAAATGTTAGAAATTTAAACTGATGATAAAACATCCATAGAAGTGTGCATAAGTGATATGCCACAGAACACAATCAGACTTGCTGTTAGAAGCAGGGGCAATCTTTACCTTATCCAGTACATTCCCAGTACATTCGGGTGCTGATAGAAGTCCAATGATCCTGATCTCTGGATGCCAAAGTCATGATTGAGCTATGCAAAGAGAAACCAGTACAACTCAACACAAAGCCCTCACACATAACACCCTATATATATATATATATATATATATATATATATATATATATATATATATATATATATATATATATATATATATATATATATATATATATATATAACACATCCTGCTATAGTACTGTAGTAGTATAGTAGTAAACCCATTTCCCTAATGCACCTTTACTACATTCATTTGTAAACATTAAGTGACAGATAATACTATAGGAATGCATGTTTTACATGTTTTCTTATTAACAGCATTTAGCAGGTGACTAAAACTAAGGGAAATGCAGTTTTCATTTGTTGTGATTCAATGATATTCTTTTTTAATAACCCGTTGTGTAATTTCAAGTAACTCACCACACAACATTTTGTGTGGCATATTTTTTAGTTCATTAACATTAGTGGTTTCTTCATTATCTTTTATTTATTTACTATATTGTATCGTCAGAGCGATTATAACAGCTCTGAACAGTCGTTTCCTCGCCAGCTTCTTTTTTATTTTCTCTTGATGTTAATAACCCTAAAACTAACCCTAACTATCCTGAAGACTGTCCCGACCTTAAGACTAACTGTTACAATGTTTTGATGCTGGATGTTAAATAAATATCTCTTTACATAAGGCTTCGCCAAATGAATTATTATATACATTTTGACATCCATTTATTAGTAATCTTAGATTATATGGAGGATCCACCATCTCTCTTAATGAGTATACTATACTATAGGAAACGGTAAAGTATTAGAATAAACACGTTAATATGAACCTGTGAATTACAGCAGGAACTACTTTCAGAATTGCTGTTATAGAAACTTAATTAACCCTCTTCCGAGAATCGAGGACAGTGCTGTGGTATAATTACTGGTATGACATAATGTGATATAATCATATAACTATTTCATCATAGAGCTGACGAGAGAGCAGCTCTCACCGTGATGACGTTCATTTCTGACGTGGTGTAGCTGGGCCTGGGGCTTGTGTTAAAGTGCTTCTTGATCTTTCCTGCCACTGACAGCTGGTGCTCGTTCTCTGATAAACCGTCATCCTGTGGATGTAATGTGCAATCTTATATTATAGAAGCAAATGATACTTGATATTTTACTAGTACGGCTGAGTTGTGAAGGAAATTACTGAGCAAGTCAGTGTGTTTTATAAGTTGCAGATTTGTCACATTTGACACACTCTTATCCAATGTATGTTACTCACTGATTGATTTCGGATATATGTAAACTATATCGAGTTAACTCAGGTGAAGGTTATTTAGAGTTATTAAAGGTACTGGTTGTATTTTTCTACAGAGCAGTATCATCATGAGATACTCACAGTGACCCAGGGGTGTTCCAGCACCTGCACAGCTGTGTATCTCTGATCTACTTCCACCTGCAGCATGGATATAATCAGCTCCTGCACGCACACACACACACACACACACACACACACACACACACACACACAGAGCAAGAGAGAGAGAGAGAGAGAAAGAGAGAGAGAGAGCGAAAGATGGTCAGTGCTCATTAAAACATTTTGCAGGTTGCTGAGCTGTTTGAACAGAAGTTCTTAAGACATTTCTGAATGCTAGCAGTGTTAAAGTGAGAACAGCTGTTACAGCTGTTTCATGCAGCATCACATTTTTTGATGGAAGCCCTTTTGCAAATCTGTCTTAAAAGCAATAGAGACATTTATACCAAACAAGTCCCAAAAATACAAAGTGACTGACTGATGGATGGAATTACTGAATGTTTTCCATCACACACCTTGGCTGAGTCCGACACATTGTCCCAGTATGGGAGAGGGAATTCTAACTGGCCCAGCAGAATCTGGTCAAACAGTGCCTCCTGGTCATCTGCACTCCTGTGAAAAAGTGACAAATTGCCGAAAATGACAGTTAAAAAAATAAGAAGCTATGAATTGTAGTACATCCAGGAAACATAAGGGGGCTGTGCTGCTCCTGCTGTCTTACATAACTCATGTCTATTACACTTCCTACACTGGCTAGCACACATCGCACATCATAATTCTGTGAAACATTCCCACAAAACAGCATCCAAAATAATTCAGATAACCAACAATGCACCACATCCAGCACATGCTCTCAGCTTGGTTTGAATGAAAACACCACTCTGTACACATTCCCGCATTTTGATCAGTTTGTATAAAAGGTGAAGAATATTGTGTCTTGTGTAAGTCAGGCACAATCAGCACAATGATCATGATGTTATGAGTGATCAAATTCTCGGTCCTGAGAGTATAAAACAATATTCTGAACCATTTATAATTGCTTCAATATAAAAAACACATAATAAACTCACCCTCGGAAGGGTGGGAAGCCACACAGTAGGATGTATGTGATAACTCCAGCTGCCCAAATATCAACCTTAAGGCCATAGCTATAGTAAGAGAAGAAGAAGAGCTTAGTCTAAAATGAGATAATAATGCTGTTCAGTTACAGTAAATATGCTACACTATATGTCCAAAAGTTTGTGGACACCTGACCATCACACCCATATGTGGTTCTTCCCCAGTCTGTTGCCATAAATTTGGAAGCACACAATTGTATAGGATGTCTTTGTGTGCTGTAGCATTACAGTTTCCTTTCATTGGAACTAAGAGGCCCAAACGTGTTCCAGTATGACAATGCCCCTGTGCACAAAGTGAGCTCCATGAAGACATGGTTTGCTGAGTTTGGACTGGAAGAAATCCAGTGGCCTGCACAGAGCCCTGACCTCAACCACACTGAATATGTGAACGCTGACTGCACCCCAGGCCTCCTCACCGGACATCAGTGCCTATCCTCACTAATGCTCTTGTGGCTGAATGGACAAATTCCCACAGCCACGCTCCAAAATCTAGTAGAAAGTCTTCCCAGAAGAGTTTAGGTTATTGCAACAGCAGAGGGGGGAACTACATCTGGAAATGGATGTTCGAAATACGGGTGTGATGTTCAGGTCAGGTCTGATCTGCAAACTTTTGTCCATATAGTGTATATACATATTATTCAGACCTTGTATTTATTCATTACTTAACTTGGTTTTAAAACAAAACAAACAAAAAATTAATATAAACAATATAAATGAATATAATATATATAATTACATTATAGAACTTTGTATAAAAATACAGAATAAAATTTAATTATAATATGCAATCAAACCAAATTAAATGAATTTGAAAATGAAAATGAATACATTTGTGATAAATTAATACAAATTAATTATAAAGCAATTTAAAAACAGTAAACAGAACACAATGAAATGAACAAATACAGAGTTGATCATTTAACATGTCATTTAAGAAATGTTGCTGGTAATACAGTAAATGTAGCATATCTACAGAATGCTTTATTTAGATCTTTAAAACCAAAGCCTAAGCTCAGACATGAGCAGTGTTATCAGTGAGCAGAGTCTCACCCGGTCTCTGCAATAATCTCAGGTGCTACATAAGTGGGAGTCCCGCAGACGGTGTAGAGTGGCCCATCTACCACTGTGGCCAAGCCAAAGTCTCCCAGCTTTAGAGACTTACTGCCATCCTGGTGCTCATACACCTGAATGAGAACAACAGTGTTAATGTTTAGATCGGACATGTTTCACACTTGCACCATTTCTAATGAACTACTTCAAACATGAATGTGACTTCAAGACACGTGCCAACTGAGGCGATACTGAAATGTTGAATCACTGCTGTCCTTTGAACCCCCATCCCTTCCATGTTCATTAGCCTGAGTTTAACTTATGCTAAAATAGAAAGACAGACTGCTGCCACTAACACATTCCACTTTCTCTGCTCTGTTTGGTTGCATAATGTCTCAAAGAGTGGCATCTGAAAAGAAAAAAAAAGAGAAAAAAAGCCCCATTTGGAGTGAGGATGGTAGCAAAGTTTTTACTAATGCATGCAATTACCACCAACATGAGGTGAGAGCCACTGACTCAGTGCCCATTTCACTTTTCACTGATTAAATTTCACAGCCACAGTGAAGATGTGCCCACAATCACATATGCCATGGAACTAGTGCATGGTTTCGATGTAATGGCAATGTAATAATTGACTATAATTCTAATCATTATATTATAAACGCTAAGCCATGCTAATCCTTGTGGTAGAACATTTGAGAACATTAATATACCCACATAGTGTGAATAATGTTCCGGCAGAATTGCATTTATTTATGGCCTCTCTCTCTTAATCATCGTTGGGTGCTGAGGCCAGGGCACACACACACACACACACTCACACACTGATTCTGTTTCAGAATGGCATGTGTTTGAAGTGATTTAGTCTGTGCTCAGGGTGCAGTATGACTGTCAGTTTGTGAGTCATGTCTCACTTCCTCCCCTGTGACAGTGAGATCACACAGTCAGGCTCCAGGAGAAGGAGAGAGGAAGGACGGCACTGACAGTCAGAGTCATCCACCTGCTTTACTGCATTTCGTTATTCCTTTCCTTAATTCATTCAATCATCTATTCAACTATTAATTCACACATCTATCTTTCTTTCTTTTTCATTCTTGCTGAAAAACACTTTCATAGATGAGACTCCTGCCACTGTGTATAACGTTGTATAATCATGAGTACAAAAGGCTTATATTGATGATGAAATAGAATTTGGCAGTAAAAAAAAAAAGGATCACGTTTAGTTACATTTCCATCTATCCATCCATCCATTTTCTGTACCACTTATCCTACACAGGGTTGTGGGGGAGCCTGGAGCCTATCCCAGGGAACTCGGAGAACAAGGTGGGGTACATCGTGTACGGGGCACCAACCCATTGCAGGACACAATCACACGCACACACACACACCCAGGGCAGAGGTGGGAATCGAACCCCCAACCCTGGAGCTGCAAGGCAACATGCTAACCACTATCGCAGAAAGTAAGGTTCAAATGATCCACTTACCAATAGGTTCTCTGGTTTAATGTCTCTATGGACGATGTTAAGGCTGTGTAGATATTTAATTGCATTGGCCAGGTTATACAGCATGCCACTGGCATCCCTCTCTGTGTATCTGGTCGCAGAGGTAATAGCATCAAAGAGGTCGCCCCCCTGTGGACAAGCAAGACACAACAACACAATAAATATCTGCAAAGTTTCAGACTAACAGGAAACTGTCCACCTTTTTTAACCTGTCATAATACAAAAGCCTATTAAGTACACACATGTCAAGGTCATTAGTTCATTCATTTGTACTTCACAGTAGCTTGTTGTTGATAAATAACATGAGCATAAAGTTTACAGTGGCCTGGTTTGCTGAAATCCCCTCACAGAGAAGGCTAACTAGAGCAGCAGCTTTATATAGAGCTGTGCTGGACTGAGCCAGCTGTACTGTAAGGACCAACGATACGAGACATCAAACGTAAAAGGCCTTCCAAAATCTGCGTGCTCCTTTCTGTCCTGTTTCTCTAAATTTGTCGAGACTAGCATTTAGACTGAGTAAAGGTTACTGTATGGCCTTTTCATTGCCCTGAATTGCGACATTTGTACATGTGTACATGTTTAGAAATATGCTGAGGAGGACATAAAGTTTGAGTATTTCACCTAAGCACCCTAATTACTATGAAGATGCAAGATCGCATCTGACATGTTACTTGTGAATTGATTCTTTACTTTCCAAAAGTACCACTAAAAGATATGCATCATATAATGTGCGCACCTTGACAAGCTCCATGACAAGGTAGAGCTCACTGTATGTGTCCATCTCCTCAATCAGCAGCACGATGTTGGGATGTTTAACTCTCCGCAGAATAGCCACCTCGTTCTGGATCATTTGCTCCTGGGTGCGGGTGCACAGAGAAAAGCAATACAGTATTAAAGCGTGATCCTCAACTTTGAAGAAGCTCCGAGATGAGAGGAACCTAGCTCTAAAAGTCAAGGAAGGAATTTCGGTCAAGGCATCAGGAGGGCCAGATCAGAGGATAATATGCTGTCTTGACTTGCTGCTTGTAATCATTGTACATGAAGCATCCTTATGATTAGAACTTTAGCGCAGAACCTCTGTTTAAAAAAACAAAAACAAAAAAAAAAACAGTAAGTAGTGATGTTCAGCGTGCTCTACTCACTTTTCCTCTGCATTTGCCTTTATTGATGATCTTGAGGGCATAGGCCCGGCCAGTAGAGCGCTCCACACACTCATGCACTACTGCAAAGTTTCCGTCGCCGATCATTCGGCCTAATGTGTAGCGGTCAGAGATGGAGGCAGGGACTGCAGGAGCTGTGCTCTCTTCCACAGGCTCAGCTAATCAGAGGATAACCAGACACATATAAACTCATCAAATTTATTTATCTTACATGGAGAAGAGGCATTATGTCAAAATCATAAGCACCCTTCATGGCAGACAGGTGATCTCACTGCATATCAAAGGCTTGCAAATTCTGATATATCTGCCCTTAAAGCATACTTTCCTTGCCCTGCTGAAAGAGCTGTACATGTATGTGTCCAAGTTGATAAAAGATGACATAATAAAAGCTCTTTTTATACAACAGATCAAATTATGCTGTTACTGTGAGCTCAGTTAGAATTCTGAATGGTTTTGATATGCGCTCATTTATGAACAGCGATGTGTACAAATGATGCAGGATGTCAAAACTTCATACCATCACTGACAGCACCATCACCCTCATCCAGGCTGCAGATCTTGGTGGAAGCCAGCGAGGTGGAAGAGCCGTTTTCTTCAGAGCCCTGAGAGAAGCAGAGAAGTGGAGATCAACAACATGCACTTTATCACAACTAGAAAACGGGAAAATTACATGAGTGATGATATGTGTGGCAGGTTTAATGTCTAAGGCACTTTGCAGGCAGCTGTTTCACCTCAGTATCTTTACAATGATTTCCTCCTCTTAAGTTTGTCTGTTGTTTCTACCCAAGTGGTGCCACAGCTGTTCTCACCTTTAAATCTAAGACTCAACACTAGGCTGAGGCAAAACCCTTGGGTGGCTCAGTGGCTGGTTGTCATGACAGCAGTGAGTGAGCTAGAAAGAGACTGAGAACAAGAGAACACAGTGGATGCAAAATGTTGTTGTTTTTTTCATCTCAAAGCTCTGGGAACCTTTGGATCAGTGCTGAGGATATTTAGAAATGTACCATGCTGGGTTCATGTGACTGCTGGAAGAACCACAAGGCTGGGATTGGACAATATGTGACAAGGGCAGTGACCAGATTGGGCCCCGAGAGATATGTGAAGTGTGTGTGTGTGTGTGTGTGTGTGTGTGTGTGTGTGTGTGTGTGTGTGTGTGTGTGTGAGCTGCTTTTAATATTGCATTCTGTAACATTTCATTGAGATCGCAGGCCACAACTCTGTTGCCATGGAAACTGCAGGTCTGTCAGAGTGAGCAACAGTAATAGTAATAATCTGTGTGTGTGTGTGTGTGTGTGTGTGTGTGAGAGAGAGAGAGAGAGAGAGAGAGACACACACACAGAGTGCATGCCCATACAAAACAATTTCCTGTTTCCTGTCTCTCAGTTTGCCAAATATGATGATATTCTGTGCCTGTGTAGACAGTTATGAAAGAACCCATTGATCCCATTCCAAGTGATACTTCCTTTACTTATAGGTTGATTAACAGTATAGTTCACAAAGAATCTGCTAATCTCCAATACCACAGCGAAGCTGAATTCTCGATTCTGATTCAGAAGGTGTTTTGAAAAAAGAGGGGCTGAGGGAGGGAGCGACTGTTACAGCGTAAGTGGTAAGATGAACTTGTTTCGAGGATGTTCCACAAGATTAAACATATAACTACAAATGGATACATAGGAGAACAAGTTTTAAAATAGTTAGTACAAAAATAGTATTAGTATTGCCTAATTGTTGTGGTATAAGAAGAATAAAGCACTTCGGGATGTGCTGTTATTGGAAAATAATCAGCTCTGAATAAATCCCCCTGAAGTTTATTTTCCAATAACATGACGTAGTTCCTTACTTCACGTCACTTTCACATTAATGTACAGACTTTACAACAATACAGTTCAGAAACAAAGGACAGAAGAACACAAAACCTTACTGTCTTTGTTTCTTCATTTCACTTCCTGAACCCAGAGATTATTTATTTTAATCCAGGCAGAACATACATTAATCCATTATTTGCATCTACTATGCCTGTATTGTTGTTACAGCCAGAATCTTACTTAAACTCAGCAATGTTCATAATTTCACTGAAACAACAATGAAAAACATTTATGTGATTATTTTATTGGATATAACTAATTTAGTGATCGTTAGCAATTCAGTTGGATAGACCACAATACTTGAGACAGCTACAATAACACTGTACTGAGTCATTTCCCTGTGTGCTCTGGGAAAAGCACATGGAGAACAGCAAAGTCTGGACTAGACCAATTCACACACCTAAAACACTCACAATATCATCAAATATACAACACAATGTGTGCAATGTGTTCTGTTTAATATATTCAGCATGTTCACACATGCTGTCAAGTTATTCATTAAGATTTACACACACACACACACACACACACACACACACACACACACACACACACACACACACACACAATGATCAAAATAAACTAAACAGAATTTACTCTTACTCTGGCAGGAATGAAAGTAGTGATAATACAATACACAATTCAAATATCAATACTAATGAAAACATTGAATAAATGAACTAAAAGAATGTAAACACACCAAAGAAAAATGCAAAGAATGAGCAAAAGGATCAAATAAACAAACCCAGCCATCACATGTAACTCAGTTGTGTGAGAAAAAGAAGACAAGAAATAGATGCCCACTTATCTCATGTGTGCAGTGTGATGTTTCTCATGATACTGTAAGAGGGACTCACAAAAACATAAAAACATGCATGGAATGTACTTTAATGTATGATGCACAGATGACAGATACACATGTATTTTTTTTTTAGAAAACACACAAAAAATGTTTCAATAGAAAATAAACAAATGACAAATTTCTAAATCAATTATTGTGAAATAAATGACATGAAAATGTGTGAACATACACACAAATGAGAAGAGCATGCAACTCAACAGACAATGTGGTGTACAAAGCCGGGCTATGACTTGACTGGCAGAATGAAGAAAATACAAAAGGAGGGATGGAATGGAACAAAAGGTGTATCATCACTAAAACTGATCACATGACCATCAAACATGAATAAATCTGAACGGCAAATAAAAGTAATCTATTCTCTCTCTCTTAAGAATTTCTAAATTGTTGCTCAAACAACTCAGCAACCTGCAAAATGTTTTAGATGAGTAATGACCATCTTTCTCTCTCTCTCGCTCTCTCTCTCTGTCTGTCTCTCTCTGTCTGTCTGTCTCTCTCTCTCTGTCTGTCTCTCTCTCGCTCTCTGTCTGTCTCTCTCTGTATCTCTCTCTTGGTCTGTCTGTCTCTCTCTCTCTCTGTCTCTCTCAAAATTTTGCTTTGTTTCTGACAGAACATCACCATGACTGGGACACCTGGCCAACTGAGACAGATTGTGACTTTATAGACACATTGTGCATATTGCTGGTCTGTGCTTCTCCAGGAAAACAGAGCCAAAGGGCATTGGAGAACATTATGAGAGAAGGA
The DNA here is from genome assembly GCF_001660625.3 of Ictalurus punctatus. Lineage (NCBI taxonomy): Eukaryota > Metazoa > Chordata > Actinopteri > Siluriformes > Ictaluridae > Ictalurus > Ictalurus punctatus. The sequence goes on along the minus strand of NC_030431.2, from coordinate 10,023,228 downwards.
AACCCCCTCACGGACTGAAACACTACAAAACACTATCCTATCATATAGAGCAGTTACCACTCTTGTGTAATTATGAAAAGTAGGACACACTATGTATTATACTACTATACCAACTATAAAACACTGAACAGAACAACTGTAGTCCAAAAACCAGAATCAAGCTGTAGATTTTTTGATGCAAAAAACCCCCCACAAATTTTACATGAATTGTATTGTATTCATTCATTAATATTCCTCTTCTTATGTTGCGTCAGTCCTTCATTACTCTGTATCACTCCATCCTACACTACCTGCCCTAGTGCCCTCCACTCTTCTTCACATATTTGTTCTTCCATTCATCTGATGTTGCTATGGTAACAGCTTACACTTCATCCCTCTCTCCACCCTTCCAAGTTATTTTCCAAATTCCTCCAATTATTTCACTTTTCAGTCTACGACCACCAATATTCCAATACTACTTAACACATGCCACCTAACATTCAATGAAACACATCCCTCAACTGATCTTAGTCTCCAAGCATCCATAAAGGTGTTGTTTTCATTATCGACATTGTCTATAAAAGTGTAAATCATTTGTGCATGTATGATAGAGATTGAGTAAAGGCAGAAAAAAACAAACGCCACCTACCAGTCAAATGCCTTTTTGTTTTTGAGTCAAGGTCAAATAGTCAATTAGTTGGGAATTCCACTTAATCGATTATAAAAACAAATAAATTGCTAATGCAACATCATCCATCCTTTTTCTGTACCGCTTATCCTAGACAGGGTTGCAGGGTGCCTGGAGCTTATCCCAGGGGACTCTGGGCACAAGGGCGCAATCGCACACACAACGGACAATTTAGAGATGCCAATCAGCCTACAACACATGTCTTTGGTCTGAGGGAGGAAACCAAAGTACCTGCAGGAAAACCCCGAAGCACAGGGAGAACATGCAAACTCCACATACACAGGGCGGATGCGTGAATCAAACCCCCAACCTAAGAGGTGTGACGCAAACATGCAAACCTCTAAGCCACTGTGCCCCATCAAATGTATTTAATCGTAAAACCTTCTGACACAAAATTTTCTGGACATTTATGTGCAGTCCTATCTCATATACTGTTTATTAATAAGTGTGATCACCCAGGAATGATCAATGTGTATAAATAGTTCAGTGCTAAGCATACATTCACTGCTCGGTCAGATCAAATAAAACTGATGTGTATAGATAATGAGGAGATGTGCAGAATCAGTACTGTGCATAATGTATGCAATGAATTGCAAAAGAATCACTGGAGACTAATTGCAGAGAGCCACACATTATTCAAGTAATGAAGCATAGACTCTCCAAACAAGTAGGAGAGTTAAAACTAAGCATAAATCCCAGAGGCCGCAAAAGATTTAAAGCTCTTTCTGCCATTTTCAGCTAGCTCACATCAGTGGCTGAATGTCAAAGAAGAAAACTGGAGCATTCCGTTCTGGAGTGCCTCAACGCTGCATTTATGCTGGAGCACTTTTCATCTTCTTTACCCCCATTCACAAAATATGAGCTTCTTATCATAGTGTGACCTACTTATATGGCAGATGGCTGTGAAGCGATCAAGATTCCTGCCTTGCTTGGAGACGATCATCTGACTGCTTGAAAATGTCCTCTGGAGAAGCGGCAAGCAGCAAGAAGTGCAAAGCAATCCTCATCAGATCAAAGCACACTGAGATCATCTTGCTTCGAGCACTCTTGCAGTGATCACTGTTTGGTGCGGATATGTGCGCTGAATATGAAACAGGGTAGGCTGAACTCAGAGAGCATAGAGAGTCATTTCTCTATCTCAGGGAACACTCTCTATCTCAGCGCTCAGTTTTAGGACAATCTTATGTTAGTTTTTTTTTTTTTTTTTAATCATTGAGCAACAGCTGTGCCACAAATTCTCCTGGATATTTTTTCCTAACATATACAGGCAACTCAAGGAAAGATTGAGCTCCAGACACCCTGTGAAGCCAGCAATGGCCACTTTTGGAATACAGCGCAAGATGTCAGAGAAGTCTTCTATTCATCCTTCAATCTAACACACCTCAATTTTGTTGACTTCACCACATACTGGCACCACATGAAAAGACTAAACATTGCCAGGTTGGGCCACCGATAGAAAATCTATACACACAATGAGGGCAAAGTATTAGTGCTTTTGAGCTGTTGATAAAAATGCAGAGAGAGATAAAGACTGAGAGAGAGAGATTAATGAGTTAATTAAATAATTACATGGGTCTTGATTGAGCATGGACACTCTATTACTGCCTCATCATTAACTGATGCAGCAGGATTTGGAACACTTCAATGTGGTTACACACATCATTACACACATCATTACATCATAACGAGTTGCATGCTCGTTCAAGTTGTACACTCTAATACCACCAGTAGACAGTATGTCTACATCATCATTACAAAACTTCTAAAAGGCAGAGGTTGGTCTCCATGAACAAATCTGCTGGGCTTTCACACATGCCTTTGATGGCCAAATGAGTGTTAGAGTGTGTGAAAGCGTTTAGGAGATTCCCCATTGCTAGGTATCCCATTGCTATTTCCCTTCTGAGTGAGTATGTGGAGTTAGGCTGCACGTTTGGTGCCTGCCTTGTCCTTCTCCTGAGAACACATAAGGAGTGTGTTACCAAGGGCTGGAATGGGGAAGGCTGTCTAAAACAATTAATAATCCAATTATACATAATAATAATAATAATTCAATAGGAATTGGAGATGAACATGAACATAAGATAGGGTCAAGGCAGATACAACTGACTATGAGCTGTATGATGTTGTGCAAGTATATGTGAGTATGAGATAATGTGCGTACCTTCTTTAGGCTCCCTGGACTGGCTGGAGTAGGACTGGGTGATTTCATACAGTTCAGTGTAGACAGCTGGCTGGCTGGAGTCCCGTTCACTAGGAGCACAGGAGAAACACAGTTGGTTTTATCGGCCAGTAAGTAAGATTCACTTGAAATTTTGATCTGACTTGACACATTAAGAGTATAATAAGGACCATGTTCAGTGAATGGAAGTTTTACTTATTAGCATCATGCGATTATTTGGGTTATACCGAAAATTCAGTGTGTAAAGACGGGGCAGGCAACATTATCAAACAGGAGGTGAAGAAAACACACCAGATTACAGTGTAGGAACTCACAGAATAACCAGTAAAAAAAAAAAAATTCACTGCAATCTTATGGACAACTTTTCTATAATATGACAGTGTACATTAGACTAAATTTTACAAATCATACAGTATTTTAGGCCTAAACCTGGCTCCAGGAAATAAGCCACATGTATAAAGAGCAATGGGATGAGGAGACATCACCCACACAGTTTTGCCCACACTGCTTCTTCCCACACTTGAACACCAATCCATCCCTCCCACTAACTATTACCTACTAAACACAGCAGGAAATCTATAAAGACAGAGACGCATTCACATTCATCAATGCCACACTGGGCCAAAATTTGAACTTTTGCCCCATGTACTGGTCCACACAACAAAAAAGAATCTAAAAACTCGAGCCAATTCAGTAGCTGAGATGATACTAGTCTGAAACAATCAGTATTAGATCAGATCAGATCAGTATTTATATCAGTGTACATATACTTTTAATCAATGCCATGAAGGTGTAATGTTGACTGATGTGACAGATGTTGCACGTGAATACTGGACACAAATTGAAGCACACTGTCTGTCACATGACTTGACAACAGAATCTTGCCGAGAGTCGACTGGGATACTAAGAGGATGTGAGTATCAGATCAGTGTCAGGTATCAGACAACACACAAGCTCTAATACAGGCATTGTATCAAGAATGAGAAAAGTGGGAAAGAATAAAGAAATTATGAGCAGGAAATAAAAAAAGAAAAATTAAAAGTGGGGAGGGGTCGGGCGGGCAACATCTATAAGCAGAGGGACATGAGATATCATGAGGAAATGAATCTTTAATATTTGAAACACTTTTAAAAAGCTAAATTGCCAGATTACTATATTTCATTTTAAATGAAGTACGAAACCATGGAAGATCAGATGTATGCAGCAGAGTGTGTACATCTGACAGATAAAAGAGGCAGTCAGGAAATGACAATTAATTCATACAGATTGTGTCAAAGGATTACCAGATTGGGGTATTTTTTTTTAAAAATACATATGTGATGTCAGTACTGTAGTTCATTCTTACATCCCATAGTGTATACCCAACCAGCGCTTTAAAAAACATTTCATTCAACACTGGAGAGTCCAAAAGGCACCAAAAAAAAGGGCGAATCAAACAATAAATAGCCGAAATCGAAAAGGAAATCCTTGTAGCACCGGCAATCTCCTACCTTCGTATTGCAGCATACTGAAGTCAGACACAGTGCAGTTAATCCAAAAGGCAGGAGGAAACGGCGCTCACTTTCTGAGCGCTCGAGCGCTCCGGCTGCAATTAGAATGAATGAACCAAAGGGGCGGAGCGGAGAGCGCGCGCTAGTGGGCGACTGTAGGCGGCCGGTCTGCTAGCGTAGTCTCTGACGAGAAGCCGTGCGCATGCGCAACACACCACCGTAGTGGGAGGCGCGGGTGTGGGTAGCTGTAGAACAGAGCCGAATTTTCTCACTGGCAGACGGTCAGTGGTGCTGAAGCCATCAGCAGAGGAAGAAAAAAACAAACAAACGCTGCCATAATTAACCAAACGCAGGCGTGTGTGTGTGTACACCGTAGTTTTTACATGGAAGTGGTAAACAAATTACGAACACATGAAAGCTATAATTCACGTCAGGAACGGAGTATGAAATAAGCAGTTTGTGTCAGTGGCGGGCTACACGTCAATGTTTTCTTAATACAGAAACATATTGCTCATGAGTCATGTAAAAAGAAAGGGGACTAGTAAGAGTGCTGCAGACAGGGAAGAGCATCATGCTGGGTTTACACTGTGGTCACTCCAGCGTTTACTCATGATCCTTTTTACACAGATCTCTGGCATGGAAAGTTTGGGAAAGTATACAAATCCAGAGAAGTACTGGGGGGAAATGTATGGGCAGTTCTCAAAGTTAGCTTAAAAAATCACATGGTAAATCATTGGCATGCTGGTCCCTAATGCATATTAGCCTACATTTCAAGTTTCCCCTTTTGATGACAGTTTTGATATGAGCTTGAAATGTTAGCAAAGAACTGAACATAAGTAAAGGGAAAGGGTCTCGAAAAAGTCAGTTCATGAGGAAAGGCCAAGAACCCTGTTTAACTGTGTATTTTGTGTCATTTTAGTTAGTTTCCTAAAGATAAGTCATCCATGATATGTAATGTTACATTATTCATTCATATAAAGTGCATTTTAAGTGGATTGTTATTATTTAGGGAATTAAGGATTATGGCTTTTAATGAGGTAACATTAAGTCCATAAAGGACAATCCAATCCCCTTAATCCCAGTTGTCAGCTCAAAGAAGACAATATATTTAAAAATAATAACAGGTATTGTACAACCCCAATTCTTTTCTACAAAAAGAGTCATTTGAAAATTCAATTCACCCTGTACTTGAAAACACATTACTAACACATTATTTGATGTTTTACTTTGTGAATTTAATTTATTTTTGAAAATATACAGTCATTATAAATCTGATGACTGTATGTAACACACTCCAAAAAAAGTTGGGACAATCAACTGTTTACCACTGTGTAACATCACCATTTCTTTTAATAAGACCCATTAAGTGTTTGGACACTGAAGACACCAGCTGGTTAAGTTTAGCAAATGGACTTTTCCCCCATTCATCCTTTATGCATTTCTTCAGCTGCACAATTGTACAGGGCCTTCGTTGCCTTATTTAGTGCTTCATAATACGCCACACATTGTCAATCTGAGACAGGTCAGGACTGCAGGCAGGCCATGCTAGCACCTGCACTCTCTGCTTACGCAACTATGCGCTTGTAATTCAGGCAGAACGTGGTTTGGCAGCACATGTTGCTCCAAAATGTGTACATATCCTTCTGCATTGTCCTCTCAAATGTGCAAGTTACCCATGCCATGGGCACTGATACACCTCCATACCATGACAGACGCTTTTAGACATGACACTGAAAACAGCTTGGATCGCCTTTTTCCTCTTTGGCCGGAAGAACACGACAGCTGTTTTGTCCAAAAACTATGTGAAATGTTGACTCGTCTAACTACAAAACATGATTCCACTGTGCTACTGTCCATCTCAGATGAGACTGAGCCCAGAGAAGGCAGTAGTGCTTCATTGTTGACATTGTTGATGTATGGCTTCTGCTTTGCATAGTAAAGCCTTCACTTGCATCTGGGGATGCAGCGGCAAATGGTGTTGACTGATAAAGGTTTACCAAAGTATTCCCGAGCTCATGTCAGGATATCCATTACTGACTCATGGCAGTTTTTAAGACAGTGACATCTGAGGGATCGGAGATCACACACATTCAGAAGTGGATTTCGGCCTTGCCCTTTATGCACCAAGATTTAACCAGATCCCTTGAATCTTTTAATTATATTGTACACTGTAGAAGGTGAAATGCCCAAAATCCTACCGATTTGTCTTTGGTGAATGTTGTTCTCAAAGTGTTGGATTATTCACTGATGCATCTGTTGGCAGATTGGCGAGCCTCGACCTATCCTTGCTCTTGAAGGACCAGGCTTTTTTTGGAGGCTTCTTATATACAATTATTAGATGATTGCCTCACCCGTTTCACATTACCTTCTTATTTCAACTTGTCACATCGCTTTTAATCCTAAATTGCCCCTGTTCCAGCTTTTTTGGAATGGGTTGCATGCATCAACTTCAAAATAAACATTTACCTTCAAAAAAACTATGCAGTTGATTAGGTCAAACATCAAATACCTTGTCTTTATACATTTTTTGTTTAAATACAAGTCAAAGTACATTTACAAATAACCCCTCTTTGTTTTTATTCGCATTTTCCATACTGTCCCAACTTTTTCAGAATTGGGGTTGTTACATTTGTGATTGTAGATTAATCAAATTGTATAAAACAACATTTTTATCAGCAGTTATTTCAGCAACTGTTAGACATGTTCGAGTGTATTAGCTATTTTTTTAATTTATCTATTTAAAAAAAATTGAAATTGAATGCTGTTGAATGTTTAAAGGCTTTTGAGTTTGTAGTCAATTATATTAGAGTAGGTATTAGACTACCTTTGAGGTAATGTTATAATGTAGTGGTTTTCAGCCTTCACAGAGGTGCACATTTTAAATGGAAAACTGCATGTATATATATATATGTGTGTGTGTGTGTGTGTGTGTGTGTGTGTGTGTGGCAACGTGAAAAGAGACAAGGGGGGTTGTACACTCATGGGCACCATCTGTGGTACCATGTTAATGTGATGCAAGTGATGCATTCGCCGTCAGAATTCACTATGTTATTTTGGGTCAGTGCTTCAGCAGTTTCTCAAAGCATCTTGTCATGAAAGCCTATAAAAGATTGAAACTCCGTCACCCACTTTCCCCCACAGAATGAGTCGTGTGTAGCCCCCACATAGCCACGGAACTCCATGACCATCTGGAGTGTGTTCCAGGGCGGCCCGACCCACAATTAGGTTTAATTGGCTTCAAAAGTACCAAAAAATATTCACAAACTGCTGAAAGTGCATAATGTTTAGTAATTTCAACTAAGGTACATTATGTTAATAGAATGGTTCATGAGAAAGCCAGAGTTTTGTTCCAACCAGTCAAAGTTGAACTGAAGTGCTGGCTGAAGACAAATTATTGGTCAATAAATTAGAATGAATGTTTCTATTGTTTGAGGCAATAACCTAGAATAATTTATTGGGAGCCATATACTAAAGGCAAAGACCTTAAGTATAAAGTGTAAAGTGTTTTTCCAAAGTTTAGATCAATTGCTATAAAATGCACTCATTTTCCCAGCTGAACTGTGGGTTCTTGCAGCTAAGCACAAATCCTCACACAGCTCTTAATAGTCTTTTGCCATATTTTCTGTATGGTTTCAAAGAGAAATCTATTGAAACAGCTGAAATGAAACAGTTGTTGGAAATATGTTGTTCAACAATCCAGGTACAGAACAGAGTGTGTGGTGATAAGTACTCTGTATCTCTCTGCACAAGGTCCATTTCAGTGTGTAGTTTGTGTTCGTCCACTCTGTCCTCCAGAGAGAGCGTGGGCACAGGAGTAGAAACAGCCACTGAAAGAGTCCACAGTTCTCTCCAGCTACATGTCCCCTCCATCCTCACTCACCTATAGCAGATATACAGGGACTAACAGTAAAGTCGCCTTTATATTCATATCCCAAAAGTCCTACTACAGCCATAAACTGAGTTCAATATGTGCTAAATAGGATAGATGAATATGTTATCATATGATTAAAGGCATCAACACTGGCATTATTCTGTGCACACGACATACAGCAAACTATAAAATTATTGTCACCCTTCATGTAAAGGAGCAAATATTCATTGCATTATGTGACATTTTGAGCTACACAGTTATATTTCAACACAAAAAAAACTAAAAGAGTCTAGTCTCTTTATCTGTCTCTGCACTAGTTTGCAAACATCACTATGCCATCCTTTGTCCAACTTTGGGTTCTTCTTTGCCTCCATCACCATGCTTCTCACTGTATGAGCAGGCAGTATACTCTTGAAACCTTTTTCATGATGGGTGTATTATGGTGCTTAATGGTATTTTTAACTGCATGTGTATTTTTAGATCCATTATCTGACTGCAGGTCAACCCTTAACTGCCTCTTTCATGTTGGAAACACCTTTCTTCATGGTGATGGATTTATTATTATTTTTATTTCAAATATAATAATTAGAATATTCTTGAGAGGTGCCAATCATTTTGTAGCATATGCTTTGAGAGAAAATAGAATTAATGATTTCAGAAATGAGAATGATTTTCATTAGAGGGAATATAAGTAGTTTCTTTTATTGTTTTAGTTAAACAAAATTAACAGTTTTACACAAGTGCAGTCATTTTGGAGTTTGGGGCTATATTTTATATGTGTAATGGTTATTTTAGAATTTCCTATTGTGTCACACTAAGCTGGCATAATACATATAGGATCAGAGAGAGGAGATTCTCCACCAGCTGGTCCATGTCATGGTGGATTTCACATCTAATGAAATGTCTATTTGGGGCGCATCTGTGTGGCACAGCAGAGTTCTGGAGGAAAGTGCAGGGACCAACACACTGTTACCAAGTGGATTTCTGGAGAAGCAAAAGATAGGACTGGTGGAAGAAATGTAAAAAAGAAGTATAAGAAATGCAGGAAAAAATGGATGTCTTTAAAAGGAACTATAGAATAATCATGGATTTTATGAGATTAGCAACAGGAACGAAGCATAAAGAAACTGGGCTTGGTTTAAAGCAGATTTCCAGTTTCAATATTTTTATTTTTAAACAGACCTAAATATATTCATATTCATTCAGTAACATTTCCTATCATTTTCATATTCAAAAAATGTAGGTGAGGCTATGCAACCATATGACAAGCCAACATTGGAAGATGAGCATGAGAGAAATTGCAGGGTTAGAATGAATAAAATGAAGGATTATTTTACTGGGAAATTCAAACCACAGCACATCCAAAGCCAAGGATATATGCATATTTTTATGTAGTGTACAAAATTGATGCTGTATATGCTTGTACATATCTCCTTTGAGACATGGAATGACTGTCTGTCTGCTCCAGTCTGTAATAAGCTGTGTGAGTTAGCAGGGGTGGATTATAATGAGTGAAGCTCCTGGTTCACCTGTCGCTCCATAATGAATTTCACCGGGAGCTCAACACAAGCCAATACCTAGTAGAATAGGTGCACTAATTAAAGCTTCACATTCTGTTTGAAATGCTCTGGGTCACAAATAGTTCATCAAGTTGTAATTAGGGTCAGTGATAGCTCAGTGGTTAAGGTTCTCAGCCAATGATCAGAAGATGAGTTTAAATAGCAAGATGGACAGAATTAATCCTAATTGCTATATCCTATGATAGTATTGTAACTGTAAGTTCTTTGGACAAAAGAATCTGGCCAAATTAATAAATATGCAAATGTGGACCCTAGTGTTGGGCTCAGTTATTTAATTCAATGGGAATTCAGACAGTGGCTCAAAGGAAATACTGTATACTGTGCTGGTGTTTGTGCTTCTCAGTAGATGTAACGCCTGCTTCTGAGATGGAATTTAATGAGATGAGGTGAAAGCTGCTGACGAGAAATAGACAGCCAGCAATCATTTATATCCAGAGAGCAATTATGAGTGTCTGCAAACAGCTGTGGAATTTTTAGAAATCATCAGCAAAGTATGTGCTTATTTTGTAAGTGGGGAGGGGGCGCTGACTGCTCTCCTTCATACACCAGTCTGCTAAACTTAGCCTGATTATAGAAACATCACTGACAGAGTTGGTTATATAAACTGTGTGTGAGGTGCTGTTTTCTCTCACGCCATGCATTTGGGCTTTTAAAAGGAGTATAAACACATCTGTATTGTATATCTCTACCTCTTTCAATCCCCTTCTATGTCTGTCTACTCGCCTGAATGTGAGTGCTGTTTCGTGTCTGTGTTGTGTGTGAATCTGAAAGTTAAATCTTTAGCTGATAATAATTCAGTATGTTCTCGCAAATATAATTCTACATGTGCTGATGTTAAAATACAGCAACTTGCAGTTTAAGACAAAGATTAAGCAGTTCAAGACATAAAAATGTGTGGTTCATAAAATTCCATATATAACTCTATATAATTATCAACTCCCCCTCCCCTTCAAATTCCCCACTCACACACTACACTGTGTGAAAATGAGACAGACAGCAAAAGAAAGGTGTAAGCATTTGCAGTTAAAAATTTAAATGCTTTGTATTTTTTTTTCATACGTTCAAAGCTGCACTCCTCTGCTGCACATGACAATCAAGCATTTCAAAGCTCTAGCAAAGTGTGCAAAATGCGCATAGCAAAATAGAAATGTTATTTCTACAAGCACTGTTCCCACCTAGAGAGCAGAGTGTTGCTTTAAGGACATTTTCTTCTCATCTTTTCCCCCACATTAACATTCTGCAACTGTGGTACACTGAGGCTTTCAGCATAACAGCAAGCTTGTGCTGCACTCATGCTGGGTGTCTGTAAACGCATGATTTGTCTGGGGGGACAAACCAATCTGATAAGCATGCGATGAGCGGCGCTCAATAAACTGAGCCTGCTTCCGGCTCGCCTGCCAAACAGGAAGCTATGTCCATATATGGGCATCACTATTGTCTCCAAGGCAGCAGTTTCCTTGGCCCATATCACCATGGCAACCCCCTGGCCAGACTAAGCCTCTTCAGCTGGCATAGTTTAAACCAATCATATCACAGTCGTCTCCAGCAGTGGAGAGCAAATAAAGAAAACACACCTTCCTTCCTTCTAGATCTCTCGGTTTCACACACACACACACACACACACACACACACACACACACACACACACATACACAGATACACACACACACATGTATAAAATAAAGTATCTTATTAAGGTTTTGGGTCTCTACAAGCATTAATGTTCTGGAAGAATGAACACCAGTCACCAGTGGTGTTTTGATGATGGTAGTAGAGAGTGATATCTGATGGTCCAAAATCTCACATAGGTTCAACTGGTCTGAGACCAATCCCATCAGGGTTGAAATGTTCCATAATGGTATAAAGATGATCTGTCAGAATAACTTTTATCGATCTTCAGTGGCCATTCATTCTAAGGGGACAAGTGGACCCAAACCATGCCAGCAAAATGCCCTCCACTGATAACAGAGCCACCATTTTTACTTGTACATATGGATGTATACATACAGTCGATTTGCACAGTAAAGTTTGTCCTATCTTATTTCCAAAAAGTTCCCAAAAACATGGACAGACAGACACACACACTGTACAAAAGAGATTAATATTGCTCTATTCAATGCAGAAGTTCTCTGCAAGATTGAGTCACTGCCCCACCCCTTTACTTACTATCTATCTATCTATCTATCTATCTCTCTCTCTCTCTCTCTCTCTCTCTCTCTCTCTCTCTCTCTGTGTAGACAGAGGTAAACAGTGACTCAGACAGACAGACACTGTCCCTCTTTTCTACATGTGTTCCCAGTCTTTAATTCTCTTCTTCACTCCAGCTCTCTTTCTCTACATCACTTCTTCCTCCCTCATTTCCTATGAATAACAAAGTCGTAAACTGATGCAATCCTGCCCAGAGATACCTGCAGCCATGCTGCCCAAGTTGCCAGAAGCCATCAGCTTCTTATTTGCTACAATATTTATGCATTAGTAGTGAGCATTATCTATTAATCAACATAAAGTGTATGTGAAGTTAAGGGTATGAATCATCATCTTAGCAGAGAATCAACCCCAGGTTTTCTTGGGTAGGTGAGGGACTTTTACCACGTTTGCTTTGCTTTTGGTTATTCATTCATTCATCTTCAATAACTACTTTATCCTGGTAAGGGTTGCAGGAGATCCAGAGCCTTTACAATGGAACACTGTGTGCAAGGAAGGAATACACCCTTGAGACATCAGTCCATCATAGGGCACCATGCACACACATTCACACCTAGAAACAATTCAACTTTGGCAATTCATCGGCCATGTTACACAATGAGAACATGCAGAACTCCACACAGACAGTAGCACAAACTTAGGATCAAACCTGGGACAGTGGAGCTGTGAGGCTGTAATGCTACCTACTGCACCACACTGAGTCCCTGCTCCCAATTTATTCACTACTGATTTCCTTCCACTTGCTAGTAGCTAGTTGTCCTCTGTTGCACAACAGCTTTCAAAAGGGAGGTCAAAGGCTAACACATGCATTCTCTAAGTCACATCATAATGCTGCTCATACAACTTCAGTGAGCAGCTGGATGTACTTAGCAGCACTAATTACGTTCTTCCTTATACCTAAGCCCACAGACACATGTTTAGTTAGCATTATGCTGATAGACAGAGGAAAGAGAAATAACACCCATCCCACTCCAACTGGCAAAGCCAATTATACTCTCTTGGACTCTCAACTGTGGATGGCTACGTTATCTGTGTTATTTGAACATTCAATCTCCCATCTATAGGTGAACATTTTTACATGTGGGCTATGCATGGGTGCAAATGCATGTTGTAGCTGCTGCAGTCTTTTATTGAGTCATTGCAATATGCGGATAAATTAGCTTCTTTCCAAATTTATGAACCAGTTACTGGATCTTTTTGAACTGCAGCATCATTGGGCATCAGTATCCTTGAAGAAAGCATTACCTTCAGCTGTATGAGGAAATGCCTAAAGCATTCTGCTTCTATTATGTCAAGTAAGCCTTTATTGTCCTCATAACCATATAGAGTGTGCAGTACACAGTGAGATGAAATAATGTTTCTCCTGGACCAAAGGTACAAGATACATGTATGACATACACAGTGCTAACAGGACATAAATAAAGTGTAACCAGAATAAGAAGCATGCAGGGAGGGGGGTATGGGAAACAGTGGGGGTGAGTACATAGAGGAGCAGTAGAACATATAGTCCCCTCTAAAAGTATTGGAACGGCATGGCCAATTCTATTGTTTTCGCTATATATTGAAGACATTTCAGTTTGAGATCAAAAGATGAATATGAAATGATAGATCAGAATTTCAGCTTTCCTTTCCTGACATGTACATTTAGATGTGTTAAACAACTTAGTCCATGGCACCTTTGGTGGTAGACCAACCAATTTTTAGGTGAGCACAAATATTGGAAAAAATAGTCTTAAAGTAAATGAAAGTAAATAAAACTTAATATTTGGTTGCATATCTCTTGCTTGCAATAACTGCATCAAGCCGGTGACTCATTGACATGAGTCACCAGCAGCCTAACTGTTGCATACTTCATTTGTGATGCTTTTCCAGGCAGTACTGCAGCTTCTTTTAGTTATTGTTTGTTTTGGGGAGTTTCTCCCTTCAGTCTCCTTTGCAGGAGGTGAAATGCTCCTCAACTGGGGTAAGGTCTGTTGGTTGACTTGGCCAGTCTAAAACCTTCCACTTGTTCCCCCTGATAAAGTCCTGTGTTGTGTTGGCAGTGTGTTATGGGTCATTGTCTTGCTGCATGATGAAGTTCCTCCCAATTAGAATTGATGAATTTCTCTGTAAATTGGCAGACAGAATGTTTCTGTAGACTTCTGAATTAATTCTGCTGCTACCATCATGAGTTACATCATCAAAGATTAGTGAGCCCTACTGAAACAACTGAAAGAAGCAGGGATATGCAACCAAATATTAAGTTTTATTTACTTTAATTTACTTTAAGATCATCTGTTCCTGGGGACATGTGGCTTAATCGTTAGCACATTTGCCTCACACCTCCAGGGTTGAGAATTCAATTCCTTTTGCTCACCTTAGGTGAGCAAAATTAGGTGCCATGTTTTAAGTTGTTTAACACATCTAAATGTAAATATCAGGAAATGAAAGCTGAAATTCTGATCTGTCATCTCATATCCATTTTTTTTTTTTATCTCAAACTGGCCTTGATGTTCCAATACATTTGGATGGTACTGTATCCACTGTATGTGAGATTTAGTTTGTAATATCTCAAAGGATGCCACAAAGGATGCCTCCTACAGTGCTGATAAACTCTCAGATGACATATTCGTGTCTGGAATACATAAGATTTCTTCTGCTAGCGTAGTCAAGAGCTGAAACACAGCTTCTAAAACTAGCTTGAGGCTGCTTGGGTGTTTGCTGAAGATGATGTTACATGAAAGTTCAAGCTCACCAGACAGGGACAAAAAAATAATAAATTGATTCTATTCATTCAATGAGTAGAATGAGTTCAGATGCAACTTCAAACTACTCACAGCAGAATTGACACAAAAACAACATAACTTGATACACACACAAACACACTACACAGTAACAGTTGCATATATAAATGTATACCTAGACAGCCACATGTTACCTGAGGGTGACTTGCTGCGTCTGGAGGGAGTCACATTCCTGGGAGATGCTTTACTTAGAAGACTCTTTCCATAAGAGGATGATTTCATCAGCCTGCATTCTGTTACTCGAGAAGAACCAAAATAAAAAACAGAAAAAAAGGACACAATTATTACACAGCTGAGATAAAAATGAAAAGAAAGGCTAACATTCTTGTAAGGTATTTGGCCACAACAAGCCACCAGAAATTTCTCTAGAAATGAACTGGAGGAATGAAACTCATTCTTTCAAATGATATTCCCTCAGTTGAGGTATTGATCATGGTAGTGGAGAGTGCTGTCTAACATTCAGTCCAAAATGGTGTCCTGTGATGGACTGGTGCTCTATCCAGGGTGTATTCCTGCTTCACACTCAGTGTTCCTGGGATAGGCTATAGATTTACCATGACCCTGACCAAAATAAATTACGTACTGAAGTATATTTATTAGTCAGTCATTTTAATGTGTTTACACATCCTGTATACTGTATACTTATACACATAGACATATTTCATTAATAATTATTAGGTAATTATCTTCAAATATTTTAGGCAATTATTTTACTATTTAATATTTATCCCTCTTATATATTCCTATCCCTTTAAGTCATATATTTGTAGAGTTTGCAAGACCTATATAAATGTGCTACATTATGCTACTGTTCATGCAATACTGTGGCCCAGAA
This sequence comes from Ictalurus punctatus, assembly GCF_001660625.3. Taxonomy (NCBI): domain Eukaryota; kingdom Metazoa; phylum Chordata; class Actinopteri; order Siluriformes; family Ictaluridae; genus Ictalurus; species Ictalurus punctatus. The sequence goes on along the minus strand of NC_030431.2, from coordinate 10,007,618 downwards.
AAGTTTGATTACATAACCCAGTCCAAAGTATCTGAGTTGTTAACGTTATTAGCATTGTTGGTAATGGTGTTAGTAGTGTTGAATGGTTTCTAAAGGTGTCTGCAGCCAGAATTATATGTGAACTGTAGATGTCCATTCAGTGCTGGATCTTTTGCTTTGTATTTGATTTCCAAAGAGTAGATCTACAGTACAATATATACAATTTAAATTCAATTATAGCACTCTTACTGTGTCTAATATTTCATAATTTATTCAAATATCATAACACTTTCCATCAATTTTAGCTTTGTTTATTGCAGCTAATTTGTTTTTCCCATTTGGCATTTGCAGCAATCATTTGGCTTAAAGTGATGAATTCAGGTGAGCATGCATTACATTTCCGACACCGTGTAAGACAGCAAATGTCACAGTCAATTAGGATAGCACTGAGTCATTCTACATCTCCCAGATGTAACTGCAGACTTATGATTTAACTCTTCACTGACCAGCACTGCTGCTTTAACGTTCCTAATGTTATTAAGGAGGTGACTCATATGCAAAATCTGCGTTTAAAGTCTCATTGACATTCAACTTAGATATGCGTCCAGGTGTCTAATGCATTGATTACTCCAAGAAAAGAATTCCTTCATTCAAAGATAGTCTAGTGTGCAAAGTGAAATAAGATTTTGGGGAAATGTTCATCTTTACAGGTTGCCATTTTGGCATCATCAATCTTGCCTTTAGTGTGCCTCATATATTTCTCCTCAGAGCCCTATGTTAATGCTTTTTTAATTAAATTCCACTTAATGATTGACTTTTCTGCCCTTATCAAACACACCGTGACAAAGCATCTAGCAGTTATTACAGGTCCACTTTCATAATTGAACAGAGTTGTGTCAGGCATCAGAAAGAAAACATGCTTTCCTGCAAATACTGTACTTAAGTAAGATAAGATACAAATTGTACTAGATCATTTAACTTTGTTCCACTGAATAGAATTAACATGGAGGACTGGAATTAAAGAAAGGTGATTATGGGATAGTGAACATCTGACCATGAACAAACTCCTCATAAAATTATTGAATGAAAAAAATATACAACCCCAATTCTGAAAAAGTTGGTACATTATGGAAAATGCTAATAAAAACAAAGAGGAGTGATTTATAAATGTACTTTAAATTGTATTTAAACAAACAAAAAAAGTATAATGACAAGGTATTTGATGTTTTACCTAATGAACTGCATAGTTTTTTGAAGATAAACGTTTATTTTGAAGTTGATGCACACAACACATTCCAAAAAAGTTGGGACAGGGGCAATTTAGGACTAATAGCAATGTGACAAGTTGAAATAAGAAGGTTATATGAAACAGGTGATGCAATCGTCTAATCATAGTATATAAGGAGCCTCCAAAAAAGGCCTAGTCCTTCAAGAGCAAGGATAGGTCGAGGCTCGCCAATCTGACAACAGATGCGTCAGCAAATAACCCAACACTTTGAGAACAACATTCCCCAAAGACAAATCGGTAGGATTTGGGGCATTTCACCTTCTACAGTGACAATATAATTAAAAGATTCAAGGAATCCGGTTAAATCGGTGCATAAAGGGCAAGGGCAAAAACCACTTCTTAAAGCATGTGATCTCCAATCCCTCAGAGGTCACTTAAAAACCGCCGTGAATCTGTAATGGATATCCTGACATGGGCCCGGGAATACTTTGGTAAACCTGTCAGTCAACACTATTTGACGATGCATCCACAGATTCAAGTTAAGACTTTACTATGCAAAGCAGAAGCCATACATCAGCACTGTCCAGAAGCACCGTCGACTTCTCTGGGCTCGGTCTCATCTGAGATGGACAGTAGCACAGTGGAATCGTGTTTTGTGGTCCGACGAGTCAACATTTCAAATAGTTTTTGGGCTACTATCAGCCGTTGTGTTCTCCAGGCCAAAGAGGAAAAAGGCGATCCAAGCTGTTTTCAGTGTCATGTCTAAAAGCGTCTGTCATGGTATGGAGGTGTATCAGTGCCCATGGCATGGGTAACTTGCACATTTGAGAGGACAATGCAGAAGGATATGTACACATTTTGGAGCAACATGTGCTCCCATCAAGAGCAGGACAACACCAAACCACATTCTGCCCAGATTACAAGCGCATAGTTGTGTAAGTAGAAAGTGCAGGTGCTAGCATGACCTGCCTGCAGTCCTGACCTGTCTCAGATCGAGAATGCGTAGCGCATTATGAAGTGCAAAATAAGGCAACGAAGGCCCCATACAGTTGCGCAGCTGAAGAAATACATAATGGATGAATGGGAGAAAATTCTGCTTGCTAAACTTAACCAAATGGTGTCTTCACTCAGTGCCCAAACGTTTAATAAGTGTTATTAAAAGAAAAGTTGATTTTACACAGTGGTAAACCGTCAACTGTCCCAAGATTTTTGTAGTTTGTTGCAGTCATCAGATTTGAAATGAGTGTATATTTTTAAAAATAAATTAAATTCACAAAGTAAAACAAATAATGTGTTAATAATGTATTTCCAATATAGTACAGGGTGAATTTAATTTTCAAATGACTCTTTTTTTTCCCCATACTGTCCCAACTTTTTCAGAAATGGGGTTGAATATTATATATATATATATATATATATATATATATATATATATATATATATATATATATATATATTCTAGAAAAGTCTAAATTGGCCTTTGGGAGGAATAGTAGGGAGGGGAGTTTAATTCATTATCTTCTTTAGCCAAAACTGAAATTATAGTAATCTGTTGAGCTTTCTTTTGAGGTGGAATCATACTGTATATGATGAACAGGGATTGAAATTAATTGTATTAAAAAGGAGAAAAGACATTTGAGAGTTGGTGAGAGGAAAGTTGAGGATTTGAGAAAGCACGAAGAACAGAGAGGAGAAGAAATGAGAAGAAGACAGGGCTCTAGGAGAGAGGAGATTGGCAGTAAAAACAGTTGATGGGGAATATAATGAGGGAGAACACACTTGGGATGAAGGCTGGTTAATGGACCTACACAACTTAGGGTTGGGAACTAATTAGAAAGAGGCTTTCATTATGTTTCTGAAAGTGATGGTGTGGGTGCAGGAGAGGGCAGATACAGAATAAGAGGAAAAGATAAAAGAGGACAAAGAGATCTGACACCGGGGAGATGGAAGCTTTAACCCACACATGCTCTTTATGCAAGTGTGCTTGAAGCTTTTTGAAATGAAGCCAAAGAGAATGGCTTGAGAAGGACTCTGGTGTACTTTTATTAACAAAGAACCTCCTCAATCAGGGAAAAACCGTTAAAACAAAATTACATAAATGTTCCTCACCGCTCTCATCCAGCAGGAAGTCATCACGGTAACGAAACTTCTCAGGTCCACATGCAATGAAGATGTTTTCATCACCAAAGAAGTCCTGAAGGCATGTGACCTGTGGCAAGAGACAGGCTTGCAATTTATCACAAATACACACAAAACGACTCCTAACGAATGAAACATTCTATAGACCATGTCACCATACAAGTGAAGTCAAATCAGTTTAACTGTCATCCAATCTATATAAACTTATACAGTGGGATCAAATTGTGTGCCTATAGCATTGTGGTAGAATGTGTGTAGATAATACAGAGGTTCAGACAAGTGCAATATTGCAATATTCATAAAACAATATACAAATTAATGTTCCGGTAAGACAGACAAATGCAGCACAATACAATCAATTCCCAGCATTGTACACATTGTACAACAAATTACTATGCAGGACTACAGAAGTCACCCTCACACTGCTCCTGTAGATATCTACTTTATCTACAGGAGCAGTGTGAGGATGAATTAGACAGCACAAATCTAAACAGACGGACTGTGTAAACCGAGTGTCATTTTAAACCATTGTTAGCAACATATGAAATTGTACAAGCATATAATTAAACAGAACATTGTGAATAAACATAACATCTGTTGTGAAGCTGAAGTGCAGACTGTGACTATGTTGATCGACATGCAGAAGCTTGCCTGGCTTTAAAAACAAACACTGTGGACAATATATTTGTCTGTCTGACATGTCCAAATCCACAAGGAGAAATAGGGAACATGAAGAAGACAAAAAAAGATAACAAACTAGAACATTAGCTTAGAACCGATACATACTACTATGGGACCTACTTTAACAATTAAAACATTATGAAATGACCGAACCAGGAACGTGTGCAAAGTAACACGTGAGGTGAGATGAACACTAGTCTTCCCAAATATTCCCGCAACTGGTGTTTTGTGGGTGGTGGTCAAGATAACTGCCTAACACGCCAGTTAAAAATCTCTCATAGATGTTCACTTGGATTGAAACCTGGTGACTGTGAAGGCCATAGCATAAGGCTTATATAAGTCACATACTTATCAAACCGTAAAAGTGAACCCTTGGGTCATCCTGGAAGAGAGCACTTCCATCAGGATGTCATGGATGGTTTGGAAACGGATGCATGTGCGGAGTATTTTATTTAAAGTGAAACGCACGTGAACAAAGACTAGGACTACGAACATAAACACAAACATTAACTTCCCAAGCATGAAATACAGAAGAGAATCAGTCTGGTTGGTTGGTTTGTGAGGAGTACTGTACTTCGAAAGTTGAATAATCAATACATTTACATCATCACTAATTATTTGTCACAAATTATTTGGGTTTAAATGTTTTGCTTATTTCTTGGTGAATTTTTGCACTTTTGGTTTTGTTTTGGTAATTTATACACTTTGGCACTGCAGTTTCTTTGTACACCGGCCTCCACTGTACCATGTGAAAGAATGTTCCCTAAGGTAGGGGAAGTACTGTCAAAGAGGAGAAATAGACTCAGCCCCAACACTGTCAAACAGCTCTTATTTCTCAATAAAAATAATTAAAAACGACTTTGTTACGTTTCTGTCATTTCCACAGTTACACAAGCACTACCACTGCCAAGTCTCATAAGCACATTTAATAACCAGATGATCCCATCACACAGTGTCCTTATTCACATTTCAGTCCCATACATTATAAGAATGGATGTCAATGTCAGAATTAATGATTTTAATTCAAACTTATTCAATTACATTTTTAAATACTTATTCATACAAGTAATATAAAGAATACAAAGAATTTCAGGCAAAATACTTGCCATATGCAACTCTGTTAGTTATATATGTGTACATTAGTTCATACTGGCATTTATTGCCACACTTTAATGGGCAAATGAATTTAGAGAGCGAGAAATTCAACACACACACACTAGGCTTTTATTTGTGCACATATCATTGAAACTATCTGTGGCGTATGTGGTGGCTGCCTCATCCGACGGAGCATCATCCACAGGCTTTAGGCTGCTTTATTTTTTACTAACCACCAGATGGCTGTATTTTTGACACTCTCAAAGTTTTGAATCTTTTCCTGGAACAGTCAGGGGAAAGCCTCAGTGCTTTATGAGGCTTCATTTCCCCCATGACTAACATAAGCGCATGGCATGGATACAACAACGTATAATGATGCTACTCACAACAGACGCTACACAAAGAGTGCTATATCAGTGTGAATTAAATACTAGTGCCCATTGGTCATAAACGTGGTACAACTTTTGCAAAATTTTCAACTTTATTTATTATACTTTTAAGCAACATGTTGGTGTAAAACTACAGTACACCAACATCCATTCTGCATTGTGCAAGTAACATATTTATAACATTGATTCATTTTTTTAAATGAAAAATAAAAGTTCAATAGAATTTTATAATTCTATGCTCTTGTGTTATGTGCGGGTGAGGACATTTATGACAGCCTACTATTCATTATAATATAACCTAACAAAACCTTGGGTAACCTTATGAAACTTGGGTAAATGTTTATAATGAGTGTAAATGATCCAGCAAGGGCAATGTTGATCTGAAATGGCTCACTGGTATAGGGCTTAAGGTCCATTTTAAGCAGAGAACTTAATGATCAAAGAAACATTATATGGAGGAGGCAAGTTGTCTTCACAGCTTGATGTCTGAACTAAAGAGAATGGGAGATCTGCCAAAAGGATGTAGACACTGCTTTAATGGAGTCCTACTTTAATGTGTTCTTCAAGAGATCCACAGCACAGCATCCTTCCTGACACAAGTTTAATTTAGCAATAGATAGTCATCACTCTAGCCATGCAGTTGTCTTCAGGCATGTCACTGTACAAACTCTACAGCTCACTAATTATCAGCTATAAAAAGAGTGGTTAACGGGTTCTGCATGGCGAGATTACCTGAGGGGACAGGATATTTTTGGAGGGGGAAAAGGGGAAACTATTCATAACAGTTTTAGCTAGCCTACAACTATAATGGGTGCCAGTAAAAAGATTGCTGAAAAGCAGTGAAGTCATTTTTAACAATGATCATAATACAGTCTGCTTAATTCCTACATAAAGAACAGTCAGCAAACCAAGATTGTGGCATTATTGACCAGTAATAGCATTGAAACCATTAAACACTGCTTTGCACTGACTGAATTATTTTTTTCTTGATAACTTGGTATTACAAATAACCTCTGCTCCTGACCAGAATACAGTTTGGATGTGTGCATTAAGCACATATTGGTTTATATGTGTGCAGGGGAGATGTACGAATGATGGCACAAGTCATATTACACATTTGGTCTAAAGACTCCATAAAGTATCTTAAAGAGTTATACACATGTACCATTTGTTGATTATTAGTTCATAATTTTACACTCTGTAGCACCACATCATTTAGAAACAGACTTTTGTAACCAGTCACATACAGTATGCAAAGGCAAATAACACTTCAGAAACAAGATCAACTCAGCACAGGTGCTCCTCAGTGTTGTCAGCTGTCCAGTCTTATTTACATTACATGTCACTGATTGCACCAGTAGCCAACCTGCAAACTGCCTGACAACACTGTTATTCTTGGGTTAATGCATAGACGTAGTGTTTTTCAAAAAAATGATAGGTTTGTGCATTGGTGTGATTGCACTCTAACCCTCAACCCTCTATAAATATGAAGAAGATGCAGGAAACCTCAGAACAGTGACTGATCAGAGGCTAGTGCACAAGCAGTGCATAAATACCCCACCCCAACTGTCACAACCTGGTGCTGATATTGACTTGGATTTATTTTAATTATGGTTAACTAATAAAAAAAGCAGAAATCTGTTGGCTGCATAAGTATTCACCTCCATGGTTTAATACTTGATAGAATCACCTTTAGCTGCAGTTACAGCTGCAAGTCTTCTGGGATGTGCCCACAGAGTTTAACAAATCAAGAACAATCAAAATCAAAAAAGAAAATAAAGGTGCAAAATTAGGATCCAACAATAAAAATGTGTTTTTATATATATATATATATATATATATATATATATATACACACACACACACACACACACACATACACAGTTCACAGTTGCAATCAAAATTATTCAACCCCCACTGCAAATCAGGTTTATTCTCAAAATTTATAGACTTTCAACTGTTTACAATGAACAAATCAAACAAAAGCAAATGAAATAGTTCAACATAATGAATGCTTCAAGTGCTTTCCGCAAATTCAACTGAAAATGTAACTTATAATGACTTCTCCATTTTCAAAATTATTCAAACCCCTTCGTGGTAAGCAACGTTACTACTTAGTAGAGCAGCCTTTTGATGTTATGACCTATTGCAAACGAGATGCATAGCCAGACACCAGCTTCTGGCGGCGTTCCTGAGGAATCTTAGCCCATTCCTCATGAACAACGGCCTCCAGTTCAGTAGTATTCCTGGGTTTTCGTGCTGCAATCACCTTCTTCCTATCCCACCAGAGACTTTCTGTAAGGTTCAAGTCAGGTGACTGTGATGGCCCTGTAGAATCTTCCAGGACTTCTTCAGGCAATCAAGCCTTGGTAGAATTTGAGGTATGCTTGGGATCATTTTCCTGTTGGAAGGTGCAATGACGCCCAAGCTTCAGCTTCCTCACAGACTGCATGATGTCTCCTAGGATTTTCTGATACTTCAATGAATCCATCATGCCACAGGTTTCCAGTGCCAGAAGATGCAAAGCAGCCCCAGAGCATCACTGAGCCACCACCATGCTTGACTGTGGACAAAGTTTTCTTTCTTCATTCTTCTTTCTCCACACATACCGCTGATCCATCGTGCCGAAAAGTTCCAATTTTTTTCCAAGTTTTGTTTTATCGCGCCACAGAACAGAATCCCAAAACTTCTTTGGCTTATTTATATGATTTTGAGGTGACTTTTCTCGTGCTTTTGGGTCAGTAGTGGTGTATGTCTTGGAGTTCTGGCATGGAAACCATCTGTGTTTAGTATGCGTGTCATATCACAGCAAACCAGTGAAACTACATTTCCCATACTGCACTGCGGCCTACAAACATGGCAGCTTTGGACCGCAATTCCCAGAACACTCACCCTCATTCTAATCACGCACACCTGTTTTCACGGTGTGCTTCAGACAGCACCTGTTTTGCATATTTGTGCTGTTATGAGGGATTCTATTCAGGGGATTGAATAATTTTGAAACTGGAGAAATCATTGTAAGTTGCATTTTCAGTTGAATTTGTGGAAAGCACTTGAAGCATTCGTTGTGTTGAACTATTTCAGTTGCTTTTGTTTGATTTGTTCATTGCAAATGTCTGTAATTTTTGACAATAAACTTGATTTGCAATGGGGGTTGAATAATTTTGATTGCAACTCTCTCTCTCTCTCTCATTCATATATATATATATATATATATATATATATATATATATATATATATATATATATATATATATATATATATATATATGCGCACACATAAAAATGTGAATATTGTCTAATTTCAATAGGTAAAAGGTTCCAAATTTTGGAGGCATAATGGCCAAACGCTGTTTCTCCTGAGCTCTTAAGATTTATATTAAAATATGTCCAAAATGCAGCATTGGAAGACCTCAAACTACGAATTAGAACATATTTTGATGAACAATCAGAAAGGTGCTAAATCATTCAGTACTTCTCCTGGATCTTGTAAGCACTCTAGCTGCAGCATTTTGCACCAGTTGTAGCTTATACAAACAATTCTTGGGCAAGCCAGTATAAAGTGCATTACAGTAATCGAGGCGAGAAAAAAATAAAAGCATGAATCAGTTTCTTAGCGTCATTTGATGAAACAAAGGGTCAAATTCGTGCTATATTTCTAAGGTGATAAAAACAGGTAACAATTTATGTGTGACTTAAAACATTTCAGAATCTAAAATTACACAAAGGTTCTTCATTTCTGTCTTTGACTGCAGAGCCAGAGCACCTAGTCCACTTACAATTCTTTCCCTTGCATAATTTGGACCAACAATAAGAATCTCAGTTTTATCCTCATAAAGTTTCAAAACGTTCATGTTATCCATAGGAGGATGATGGACAGGCATTCAGACAGCTTCTTTAATGCATCTGTGGTTCCAGCGAGATATGTAATTATATATAATGACATATGTATTATACATACATATACACACACACACACATACATACACACTATATATATATATATATATATATATAAATATATATATATATCGGAAGGTCGGGGGTCCAAGCCCCAGCACTGCCAAGCTGCCACTGTTGGGCCCTTGAGCAAGGCCCTTAACCCTCTCTGCTCCAGGGGTGCCGTATCATGGCTACCCCTGCGCTCTGACCCCAGCTTCCTGACAGGCTGGGGTATGCGAAGAAAACAATTTCACTGTGCTGTACTGTATATGTGACCAATAAAGACTCATTATCATTATAGTATATATATTCGGAGTGTTATCAGCATAGAAATGGTAGTTCATCTCATGTTTTTGAATAATGTCACCCAGAGACATCAGAATTAATTAAAATAACACCGGTCCAAGTATTGACCACTGTGGGACACCATATATCACATGTTGCATAAGTACAGTCACCCAACTAAACAAAAAATTGCCTTCCAATAATATAGGATCTGAACCAACTTAAAACACTACCAGAGAAGCCTATGAGGTTTTCAAGTCTTTCAAGCAGAATGCTATGATCTACAATGTCAAAGGCTGCACTTAGGTCCAATAAGACTATGACTGATGCATTCCCTTTATCAGTATTCAATCTGACATATCCTTCGCATCAGCCTCTGCCCGATGTGTTTGTTTCGCTAGCCAGATTAGCCGTGTCACTTGTTGCAAGCCGCCCACGCTCACACTGCTTGTTAGGCTGCCTGGCTCGTCTTAAGCCTTTTTCCCCCGTCCTATGGCTGCCTGCCTCACGGACCTGACTGACATCTGTGCTTTGCCACCATGCCACCTACAGTACTAAACTGGCTTCTGATTCCTCTGTGGATAACCAGTCACGTGCCTGCCCGCTGTGTGTGATGCTCTCATCGCAGCTAGGGATTCTAATCCCTTCTGTGTGGTCTGCATGGGCCTCAAACATGCGGAAGAAGCCATTTATTTCCCCGACAATTGTAGCCACTGCCTAGCGCTTCCCAGAAAGCTTTGGTGCCAAAGCCTCAAAGTGGCTGCGACCCAGAGCATAGATTTTGGACAGTCCAACTCTGACGATGGAAACAGCGATGATGGCGCACTCCCGGGGATCTCCCAAGCCGCTTCCTGTCTGAGCTGGGCCAACCAAAGTGACCCTTACTCCTTGAGGGCATCTTACAAGGTGAACCCTCCTTCATTAACGAGCCACCCAGCTCTGGCGACAAGGACAATGTGGGCCTTCTAAAGGGTTGGGAGGATGATGAGGCCATTCCGTCTTCTTTAATGCCCCAGGCTAATGTTCCAAAGCCCTTACCTTTTTGTGGGGTTTTTCTGTGTTGAGTTTTGTGAGCGAGAGGCTGCTTGCCTCAATATTGAATGGCTGGCCCTGCAAAGTGCCACTGACCAAGAGAGGGATGTTTACGATGGAAAACTCCTGGTACACCCTCCTGGCCTGAGAAAACAGCTACTCCCGGTCCTCCCCGCATTTGCCAAGCACATGAAACTCTGCTGGGGAGACCTCGAGGTTCAGGATATGGTGGCTCTCAGCATGTGTGACCCCTTCGCCATTGAGCCCTCCATCCCCAGACAGCTTAACCCCTCCCAAGGTGGCCTGATTGCTTCCCCCAAGCCCACTCTCCCCAGCAAAATGGACCATTTTTCCGAATCCATCCACGAGGCCTCTTATAAGGCCTTGGCTGTCAGGGCCCTCAATGTCTCCTCGCCTCTATCAGCTTGAAATGGGGCAGCAACTGGTGAAAGAGTGTCTGTCACCCTCGCTCTGCAAGGAGACTGTCACCATTAATGTCCTCGTCCTTTATGCCTAAATGCTTCCCAGCATTCACCTGTGAGGTGATTGAGCTTACCGCTTTTCATCCTCCTCCCTTCTCCTCTGCGTGGGATCAGAGGTTGAATTCTCTGTGTCCTGTGTGTGCTCTTCAGGCGTGCATGGATAGGACTAGCCTTTTCATGAGGAGTGACCAGCTCTTCATTTCATTATTCATGTCACCAGCATGTTCTTCATGTTCCACCTGTGTAACACTATCACCTTCATGCATGGTGTTTCTCCCATAGGTGGATCTCGAACACGAAATGATGAAAGAGAACAATAAGCTACTCTCCGTAACCTCGGTTCTCTGAAACATCGAGTGGAGTGATCCATCAAACTTGTCACGCTTGCCGCGGAAGAAGCAAATTTGCTCACTGAGGAAGAGGAGCCCGTGCAGGTCATTTATGCACTCAGGTAAGGGGTGTGCCCTTACCTGGCATTGGACATGCGCTCCAGTCTGTTACAGCCAGACTTGGTGCAACTGGTTGCTTCTACAGAGGTCAGGTATGCCCTTCCCATAGGTTGATCTCTCCACTCAATGTTTCATAGAACCGCGGTTACAGACAGTAACCTACTGACTTGTTTTGGAGCCAGAAAATGTGCTCACACAAACAGATTAGTGTTTCTCTGTAATATTATTTTGGAACATTTTTTTCTTCTCTCTGCCCAAGTTACTTAGTTCACTATTACTGTCTAAAATATACAGATTAAACTCATCAGGAAATAATAATGCTAGTCTCATAGACTTAAGAGAAAAAAAGACAATCATATATTGTGATTCATCAAAACTATGTTGTTTTCAATTCTTCCACACACTATTTATTTTTTAGACCAACGACTGGGTAAATATTGGACAGAACACAGTTTGGATTAAACTAATACACTAAGTTGGGTTTTTAATTTTAACCCAACTGTCAAATTGGCTGTTTTTCAACCTAAAGGACAGTTTCATTTGTATAAAAAGGCTGGGATCATTTTAGTTCATAAATGGGTTAATATTTTCAGGGTTATTTTTACCCTTTGAAAATGTCAAATATACACATTATAAACAAATATGTCCACATGGTATCTCCTTTATTTGTACACAAAAAGGTGTTCAGAAATGTATTGCTAGAGATGCTAAAGTGGTGTTATATATAGACTTTGAGGTAAATCACTCAAATATATAATATATTTAAGACAAAAATATCCAATTTTGATCAAAGGAGACGTTTAAAAAATCCAAAAAATTGAGTAACCAACTTAAGATCCACTGGACATTACAAACAAGTAAGCCAAAGCAAACAAAGATATTCAATGTCATGTAAATGTTATGCATTTAATGTCATGTAAACTGGACTGTTATCACACATTTGTGCTATTTATATTGTACAGTAATGGTTTTGTGGATAATTGTCCAGCTATTGATTCTCCAGCTATAGGCCAATATCAAATCTACCCTTTATCTCCAAGATATTAGAAAAGGTTGTAGCACAGCAGCTATGCTCTGCTACATGCTACATCATCAGCATAGCTACACAGCAGCTATGCTCTGCTACAGCTATGCTACATCGGAATGACATTCATGAAATGTATTAGTCAGAATTTAGGCCTCATCATAACACAGAGAGAGCGCTGGTTAAACGACCTACTATTGGCCTCTGATCAGAGTTGTGTCTCCTTGCTTGTGTTTCTTAACCTTAATGGAGCTTTGGATACTATAGATCATACTATTCTCCTTGATAGACTAGAAAATGTTGTTGGCATTAAGGGAACAGCCCTCTCCTGGTCAGGTCTTATTTGACCAATCACTATCAGTTAACTTCCTTTTACTCAATTCTGACAAGACAGAAGTACTCATACTAGGACCACATGTAGCTAGAAGTAAGCTTTCTGATCACACAGTAACTCTGGATGGACTTTCCGTTTCATCATTTGCAGCAGTAAAACACCTTGGTGTGATTATTGACTCCAATTCATTTGATGCTCATGTAGAGAATATTACCAGAATAGCCTTCTTTCATCTCAGAAATATTTCTAAGATAAGAAATATATTGTCACTACATGATGCAGAAATATTAGTTCATGCATTCGTCACCTCTAGACTAGATTATGCCTTACTGTCTGGATGTTCCAGTAGTAGCATAAACAAGCTCCAGTTAGTCCAGAATGCAGCTGCTAAAGTCCTTACTAGAACCAGAAAGTACAGCCACATCACCCCGATCTTATCCACACTGCACTGGCTCTCAGTGAAATCCCGCATTGATTATAAAATACTACTAGTGAACTATAAAGCAGTAAATGGTCTCGCGACACAGTTCCTGAATTTTGGTCTTCTATGATCCAATACGCCTACTTAGATCAAAAGGTGCAGGCTATTTGACGGTACCTCAAATAGTGAAGGCTACAGCAGGGTGAAGAGCTTTCTCTTATAAAGCTCCACAGTTATGGAGCAGCCTTCCAATTAGTGTTCAGGACTGAGACACAGTCTAGGCTTAAAACATATTTGTTTACTCAAGCTTACCATGAATAGACTTTTTTTTACACAAAGTACACAGTCTTATCTATCACGAGATAGCAAGCATACCTAATAATCTCTTCCTCTCTCCTTCAGTCGAGCCATTGATGATTTTATGGAGATTCCAGTGATCCTGACCCTTTCTGCACTCCAGACCTGCCTGATCCATCCTGATGCCCTACCTCTGGATGGAGTGCTCATCTACTGGAGGCTACAGCCTGGAGATTGCTGAGGATGGTACCACTTGAAGTACCATGGAAATGGTTTTGGACCTTGATTCCACATGGACATTTTCGCTGTGGTTGCTTGGACTACGGTTGCTGCTATGACCTTGGGACTGCAATCACCACATGCAGTTTTGCACTCAGGTCTCCTTCAGTGAACAGTGGACTAGTTCAACAAAACAGACTTCATATAAAAGCCATAATGAACTTTCCTTTACTTTCACACTATCTGTTGTTACCCAGATGAGGACGGGTTCCCTTCTGAGTCTGGTTCCTCTCAAGGTTTCTTCCTCATATCATCTTAGGGAGTTTTTCCTTGCCACCGTTGTCACCGGTTTGCTTAACAGGGATAAATTCACACACGTAAAATCTATATCCTGTGTTTTAAACACAATAAGTGTGTTAGTACATTAAACAAAGTTGTGTTAAAGATAACACAAAAATAACAGAGATGTGTTGTTTATACCTTTCCCCAACAATTATCCTAAAATGCAATTTGTTTGTATGCTAAAATTCTACAAACATGCTCACAAAACAAACAATTACATGAAATTCAAGTGACATTTATTATAATCATTAAAAAATTTGGCAGATGTAAGAATTGGAGTTGATGCATCTTCTTACAAATCTCCCTGGCATCTAGGAAGATAACAGTCCCACTCCCATCCATTTGAAAAGCTGTAAAAGAGTAAAAAAAAAAAAAAAAAAAAAAAAAAAAAAGGTGTTTGTTAGTTTTTAGCTACAAAATATGGACAAATGCCTTTGGGCTTCAACTGAGAAATTGTGTTACAGAATCCCAAATTGTATAATTTTGTATATGTGACCTCCACTCTCCTAATGAACAAAACAGAGCTGTAGCCTCACCAGGAAAATCTAGGTAACTTGCAAATATTTATTTTCCCACCTTTAGCACCTTACTGCCTTTTTTTTTTTTTTTTTTTTTTTTTTTTTTTTTTTGCACAACCTAATTAAGCCAACATTACAGAGCATTACAACCTAAACCCCAACCTCTCTTTTTGTCACATTAACCTTGTTAATAACTTTTGGCCTCGATATTACTGAGATAGCTACGTTTCCGTTAGCCATTGACTGTCTGCACCTGTTAACCAGCATTAACATTCACCGAATACATGAAGAAACATGGCCCTAACCCATCCTCCTAATGCTAATTACTACAGCTTGCCTTGTCCCAAAACACTTACTAAATGTAATTAACGTTAACCCACTCTCTGTATTACATCATGGTGAATAGCTGTAATGCTAAGTTATCGTTAACTTTCAAAAAGGGAATGGGAATATCTAACATTACCGCAAGCTGTTTGCTAAAGTAATGTTAGCAACTCAAGTGAGCGTCTAGGTTAGCATCACTTATCCCTGCTGTGATTGGTGACCGCATCCAGCTAGCTAACCCTAACTTTGAGACTCAGATAAGATGCAGACCTAGAGAATTATAAAATAACCTCAGTCCATATTACACAGCCAACATAAACACAAGTAGCGTAACGCCAACACTGAGGAAGCAGTACATGATATTCGCTTTTGAAGCCGTCCTGATGGATAAAGTTAATTATCACTCTCTGAGTTTCTGTTTTCCAATGAATACATTTTCAAGAGTTCAATGCCTAAATATCACAAACTCAGCCAGGCATTTTCAGCAGCATTAATGCTATATAATATATAATATTAATAGGGATGAATGCTAACTCACCGGTGGTCATTTGGTTTCCTCGCATCAGGACTCCGACTCCGCGGTCACACAAAAGGTCCTTCGCTTTGAAGCAAGTTTAGGTTTGAATGATGACGTCAGCAACGCAAGTCGTAGTTGTGTTGGTCACTCGTGTTAAATCTTTTTCTTTTTTTAACACATTTATTGGATAATTTATCACAACATGTGTTGACATAGTAATAACGCAAAAAGTGTGTAGGATATTAACACATCCTTTCTAAGTGTGTTTCGCCAAATAAATCTAGTCTGTCCGTGTGAAAACCGCTACCTTTGACCCAAGGAGCTGGGCTGAAGTGTCGGGGTGGGGGGGGGTGCATTGCTTCAACCATCAGTGAAAATAACCCAGCCACTAACCCAGCGGTTGGATTACACAAAACTACTCAAAAATTACCCAAGACTGAGAAAAGAACCCAATTAAATGACTCAAAAGGTTCAACCCAGCGTTTGGGTAGAAAAAATATGATGAACAATGTTATACATTTTTCCCCTCATCAATTTAACATGGTTAGTTTGGTGACATCAGGAAGTAATGGCTTGATTAAATGGGAAGCAAACTAACAACCCCATCCAGTGAACCAAGATTCACCACTACATAAAAACAGTGGATAAATACAGAGTACATACTTACATTAATGTTCGTCACATAATATGATTCAAGAAAAAAAATTGTATAAATAAACATATAAATAAATAAATACTACTACTCCCAAAGTCACCTGAATTGAATGCT
Organism: Ictalurus punctatus; assembly: GCF_001660625.3. NCBI lineage: Eukaryota > Metazoa > Chordata > Actinopteri > Siluriformes > Ictaluridae > Ictalurus > Ictalurus punctatus. The sequence goes on along the minus strand of NC_030431.2, from coordinate 9,991,152 downwards.
TTGGTGCTGTTTTTGCAAAAAAAAAAAAAAAAAAAAAAAAAAAAAATTCTTCCCGGGGGAGCATGCCATCCTAACCCCCTTGGGGGGCCAATTACTGTAATATTTTACAGTTTATTTATGTACATTTTTCACATTTTAAATTACTGTAATATAATGATTTATGGTATATAAGGATTATGGCATATTCTGAAAAAGCACTGTTAACTACATTCTGAATATGAACCAATGTTTCTAATAAACATTGAGGAATTTATGTAATGCAATTTATGTAATAAGAGGTGCCATGATTTTTGCTAAATCGTTAATATGCAGTCAAAATAACAATAATGTATTTGAGTAGGAATTTATGTGGTATGGTAACTGGGGTATATGTCCTGTTATGGAATAAGCAGGGATGGGAAGGTGGGGCGCTGCTGCAATAGAAATTGCAGTAAACTGAGAGTCAGTCATATTAAAAGCAGTGCACACATCAGAGAGATCCAGTTTAGTGATGCCTCTCACAGATTACTGGCTTAAAAACATCAGGAGGTGTCATCCTGCTGGTACAGGCAGCAGTTTAGCCTTTGGGACTACAGAGATGAGGCCTAGAAACAACTATTCAACTGTTTGGAGATCATTTAGTTTCTCCGAGACAGTAAACAAGCTTTGATGTCCAAATGAATCCAAAAAAAAAAAACGTTCAGTTACACAACAGATGTGTTCAAAGGTTCTCCAAGTGGAGCAGAGGAAAAAGAGGGCAAGTAATTTAAATTATATATATATATATATATATATATATATATATATATATATATATATATATATATATATATATATATATATAGTATTCTTCATGTGATTAGACCCATTTCTAAGCATTTGTACAGTAACAATATATTTTTCCAACATGACTCACTGGTGAAACAAATATGTCTCTTGGTAGTGAGGTGCTTTTTACTTAATAATAAACATTCAGTAGATGCAGTAACTATGCCATCTAGAGCACAAAATCTGCCATATGCTGCAGTCTGCTGGTTAAGACATGACTTTTTGTACATCTTCAGTAACCACTTTATGTTTTGTCGTGGTTGTGGTGGATACAGAGTCTAAGTCAGGAAGACCGGACACAAGGCAGTGATAGACAGATAGATAAATAAACCGAGAGACAGATAGACAGATAGATAGATAGATAGATAGATAGATAGATAGATAGATAGATAGATAGCAAGATAGAGTGGATTTTAAAAATGTATACAGGCAGGTTTTTGTGAAGCAAAAACATTAAACTACGATAACTCATATTAGAACTTTTTCCACCCTCAATGTGAAATTACAATTTATAATAATTAAGTGAAAAACAATCAGAAACACTTTAGGGAAAAATGGGGGGTAGGGGGTGATTACAATAACCTTTTTGCATAAGTGTGCACCCGCTTTTATAAATGTGGGTGTGGCTGTGCTCAGAATGAACCAATCACATCAAGAAGTGGAGAAAATGGAGCACCACAGTGACATTACCAAGAACAGGGTGTACCTCCAATATTTTACAAAAATACAAGAAAACTTACCAGGGAGGCTGCCAAGACACTAACGGCAGGAATCTTTGACAAGTATCGATTATTCTCTGCGTGTGAGAAAAAATCGCTCGGATTCTTCACACGTCTGGGCTAGACAGAAGCCCATTCTAACAAAAACATCCAAGCTCAACTAATTCATCTGAAACCATGTGGCAAAATGTGTTATGGTCTGATGAGACCAAAAATTGCATAATACCAAAAGGTGCACCAAAAAAAAGCACATCAATAAAAGAACACCATACTCACGGTGCAGCATCATGCTTCAGCACTGCTTTTCTTCAGCTTTTTTTCAGGAATAGCTTCAAATACTAGTCATTTTTAGTGCAAAAACTTCAGATGTCTGCTGTTAAGCTGACGATGAAAAGGAATTTCACCTTTCAGTACGACAATGACCCAAAACTTACATCCAAATCAACAAAGGAATGGCTTAACCAAAAGAAGATCATTGCGATATTGCCAAGTCAAGATTTGCCACACTGATAGACTCTTACACACACAGTGTCCCAAGTTCAGGATTGGATTGGTGTATATAGTGTTATTTGCCAATGAGTCTTGATATGTATTCAACAATAAAATGCAAAATGACAAAAGAACCCGTCCTGTGTATTAACCTACTGAATACACCCATTCAACAGAACTAATGTATTCTTCTGAAAAAGACATTTTGCAGTGCCAGTGATCAAATAATTCAAAAATAGCATAATAATAATAATAATAATAATAATAATAATAATAATAATAATAATAATAATAATGTTACCTCTTTCCTATATCGTGTATCCTATCTTGCAATGAGGAGATACCTCTTATAGCCAGTAGGTGGCAGTAAGATGCTTTTCAGGACAAATTTAGCCCATAAAATGACCAAAATTTGCATGCTCATTGATGATGAATACATTTAATGTGTTAACATACTAATATTTGCCATAATAACATGAAAAGTATTTATATGTTAGCACAAATTGTATGCAATTCACACACAGAGCTACATGTTTAACCTCAAAGCCTTCCATCATAAACCCATCTCGCTGTCATATATATATATATATATATATATATATATATATATATATATATATATATATATATATATATATATAACCAAGCTGGTTGATAAAAATTAATCTATATACAAAATCTGGATGATGAACAACGTGATAATTTTTTTCCCCTCACCAATTTAACATGGTAGTTTGGTGACATCAGGAAGTAATGGCTTGATTAAATAGGAACTAACAACCCCACCCAGTGAACCGAGATGCACCAATACATAAATACAGTGGATGTAAAGTGGATGTAAAGCTAGCGCACGGTGGCTTAGTGGTTAGCATATTTGCCTCACACCTCCAGGGTCAGGGGTGCCATTCCCACCGTGACCATATGTGTGCGGAGTTTGCATGTTCTCCCCGCGCTGCGGGGGTTTCCTCCGGGTACTCCGGTTTCCTCCACCAGTCCAAAGACATGCATGGTATGCTGATTGGCATGTCCAATTTGTCCGTAGTGTGTGAATGTGTGTATGTGTTTGTGTGCCCTGCGATGGATTGGCACCCTGTCCAGGGTGTACCCCACCTTGTGCCCGATGCTCCCTCAGATAGGCTCCAGGAGTCTATCGTGACCCTGAAAAGGATTAAGCGGTACAGAAGATGGATGGATGGATGGATAGATAAAGTGGATAAATACAGAGTACATACTTACATTAATGTTCGTTACCTAATATGATTAAAGAAAAAAATTGTATAAATAAATACTACTACTACTCCCAAAGTCACCCGAATTGAATGTTTTCGTGCAGTTTTTGCAAAATAAATAAATTCTTCCCAGGGATCTCTACTCGCTCATGCTGGAACCACGTGTAGAATTTGGAAATATCCTGTGCAGCTTGTGACTTCAGAGCTAGAGGTTTTCTGTCTTCTGAAGGTGTGTGTGGCCATTTCTTTCTGTCTAAATGTTGGTTGTGAATTGATAGCTTGAATTGGTACTGCTTGATAACTTGTTAGCTTACACGTTGTGGTGTTCAACATAATCAGGCTTGCTAAAGAGTCGCTCAGTGTCACACTCACTCCCATCGTAGCCTATAGTAAGAGACCCAGTTCAGCATCCAGCAGCTTCAACAAGCTTCAATTCAGCCATGACATGGGTCAGGACCCACTAGCCTGCAACAGTCCAAGAAACTGATCACTGGGTGCTAGAGATGCACGATTAATCGGACATCGATCGCGATTACGATTTTGACTGCCCACGATTAAATGAACGTGATCGACTGCGATATTGACGTTTAAAGTTTGTCCTCCGCTCACATCGAGCGCGTCCTACACTTACAGCCAATCACATAGAGCTGACGTCTTTTTGAAGTGCCAAAGCCCGGAAACGGGCTTCCAGCATTTCCAGGGGAAATCATGACACTATCACGATGCTAAATGGCACTACAGAGGTTATTGGGGACATTAAACCTCATCACGCCAAACGGAAAAAACTTTGCAGATAAACTCAGGGCTCTGCAGTGCGACCATTTCACTCGCATTTGCGACTGAGGTATTTTCCAATAATATAATTGGAATAAAAACTACAGGAAGTCCAAAATGCATCTACATCGAGCAAAAGTTACTTTCACACTGCTTTTCATCTCCTCAGTCAACCGAACAAGTGTGTAAATACTGCAGAGAAGCCATTATGATGATGAGTAACTGTACATCATCTGCTTCTGTCAACTCTCTGACCTCACAACCGCCATCTTTTATTGATCACGCAAAATGACCTGAACTTTTACCTGCTCGTGTAGACACAGCATCGGGCGGAGTAAATTAATAATAATGCTAACGCTACAAGGTGGGATTAATTCAAACTTCTTTATTAAAAAAGTCCTCACCAATCATAATCAAGAGTACCAACTGTTAAGAAGGAGTACGCTGCTGCTCTCCTCACGCTCTTCACTAAATCAAATACATAGCGTAGTCACTTCAATTAAACTTAAGGTTGCCAGATATCACTAGAAAAGTCAGCACCTGTTTCCATGTTTGGTTAATAACCCCAAAAACACAATATTTTCAGCAGACATGGCAACACTGTCCTGGGGAACCGATCTAAAAGGAACAACTGATAAACAAACAAAAACAGAAAACTAATAAAATGTAAATACAGAAAATGTGCTTATGAATATAAAAAAAAAATAGATATTATAATAAATTCGTAAGGTATAAATAAAATGAGAAATGAAATAATGTGAAATTACTATGGGTTGCATTTAATATCAATTTGACATTAAGCTTAGTTCGCTATCCCCTTAGAAGGCTGTTAGCCTTTTTCCTAATATGGATCATGCTTGTGTTAATCTACTTTTAATTAGGACTCTTTATTGTTTAAGATATTTAAAAATAAATATTTTATGCTTGCTTATGCTTGTATTAATTAACCAACAGTATTTTTCATTGCTTTTATTTTAACTCAATTAACAGTGAGCAGAGAGCTTACAGAGAGTTTATGACAGACCTCCTGATTTAAGCTTAAATAAAAAAAGATTGGTATCTGGATCGGTTTCGGCTGTAAAAATCCTTATCGGTGCATCCCTAATGAACACCATTAAGCTAAAGCTCTTTGCATCTGACGGGTAAATGTCACATCCTATATGAGATTATTCAGATATATACTCAATATACACAGAGCAGTTCGAGAACTGTCTTCAGCCCAGAACCATGACAGTGGAAAATGTCTAATAGCGTGGCTTTAAATATATTTAAGAGGAGCAGACTTCAAACACTGAACATTGAGGTTTATTGTATTTGTTTACAAGGTGGAACAGGTTAACGGTTGTTTTTTGCATACAGTCTGTAAAATTAACTGAAAATGTTAAATTTAGTTTATCAGAAGGTAAATTAATGTGACATGGCTCACATTATGTTCCTAAATTCTGTCATAATTGACAATCTCAAATTTTCTCATGCCTACTTGTGTGTTATATTGTGGCACATTAATGCTACCATCTCTAAAAATATATATATATATAAAAAAAATTAAAAAACCCAATACAATTGTGCTCCTAAATTTTTGTAATCTCCTCAAAGAAATTGTTTTGCATCTCTCCTCCTGTAAACACTATTATTGCCTTATCTGCATACACCTGAATTGTTTTCATTTAGTTGCATATTGTTATATTTGATGCATATTTTCATTTGGTTGATGGCATTTTTACTTATCCTATATTTTGGGTACAATTTTAGTTATATTTTGCTTCTCCAAGATGATGCACTTTAAGGATCAGTCTAGTTTGATCCAAAGATTTGCACATTTGGAGGAATGTAGCACGACATGGAGGTGAAAGCAGCGGTCTTTATTTAAACGTGAAAGTACAATAAAAATATGTTGTCCCTAAAATCAATGAATAATCGTGATAAATAATCAAGATCTCAATATTGATCAAAATAATCGGGATTATCCTTCTGGCCATATTTGTGTAGTCCTACTGGGTGCCCTAGTATGCAGACTTTGTGCACTGTCAGGAGAACTATTCTGGAAGTGTTATGCGAACCACTAGTGAGCCCAGTGCACTGCACAGCTCCAAAAATCCTAACAATTCCTGTCTACAGTAAAAGTGTATGTGGCAGCCATTTCAGCCTATCACGACACAGGGGAGGGACCTCAGGAGCTCATAAGCTCATAATCAGCTTTTTTTTTTTTTTTTTAAAGGAAATAGACGCATCCACCCACCACACTCCCCCAGAAGCACGGCTTGGATGTCCCCCTAATGTTAGAGTCCCTTAAGTCCTCTCTCTACAAGCCCACTCAGGTGGTTGATCTGAAATTGGTAACAGGCAATTAACCATGCAACATTCTACAAAGGACAACATGAAGAACATTCTCTTCTGTGTCCAATATGTAGTTTTACAGTGTTATCTGAACTGCATAAAAGCTATTCACTCATCACACCAGCTATTTATCTGTCATGATATAAGGCACAGAGTGCTCCTCTGTCTAAGCAATAATGGATGATGGAAGTCAACACCTTGGCCTACAAAAAGGCTGTATATAAGTCCCAACCATGACATTCCATTTGACATGCTAACTGAGATGTATGCTACTCTAGGCCCTTTCCAAAAGGCCATATGTGAGTTGGTTTCTAATTACCTAGTTACAAACGTAACAATAGTGCTATGAACACTAGATGACCTCCAGGGTTCCCTGTCATTCAGAACTGTCATCAACCCAATACTGAGTGAATAGAACTGTAGTGATGGTATGTTAAGTATTTATAGTAAGTACTACATCACTGTCATCATATAAATTTGTGGTAAAGTTTTTAAGCATATGTTCATGTGTATAAAAGAATATCCAGCCGTTCATAGAACCACAGTTACATTCGTAACTGATGTTTTACTTTTCCAGTAGACTATTTGCGATCTAAACTTTTTAAAGTATTGAGAACAAATAGCACATGCAAAAGCCTTATTTGAATAGTTTGAATAGTGCGAATAGTGTGTGTGCGAATAGTGTCTTGTGTCTTGCGAATAGAGTCTTGTGGCAGGATGTTTGGAGTATGTCCTTTTTCCCTAACCTTCTGCCTAAGCAAATTTTTATACATAAGTCTAACTGCAGATGTGTCGAGCTTAATCTTGGACAGACATCCTAAAACCTTATCATGTAGTCACATTTTTGTATAATGGATCACATTAATGCAGAAACTAAAGGTGGTTGGATGTAAGCAAAGATAATTATCCATGATTAAGGCCATTATTGATCTAGAAATCCAGAGCGGTGATGAGATCACTGGCAGACATGTGAAACGGGGCAAATCCAAAATCATGATTTAAACTGGCATGGTCAAAGCCAGACACTAGCTCAAACACAAACTGTAAGTAATGTAATTTGTGACAGTATAATTTCAAATAGTCAAGATCTACTATGTTGTCTTTTTTTTCAGTCCATAAAAGCACAAAATCAAAGCAATTTTTATTTAGTGTTTATGTACTGTCATGCAGAGGTGAAGCAGTTGTTAAGCCAGCAGATAACATTAGATATTTTAAGAGGCTAATTTTCAAAGGCTGTTAATACATTCATTCCAACATTAAATATTTTAAATACTGTTATGTGACTTATTTTTTTTCTTCTGCCATATGGATCCTCACAGGATCTGCAGTGTGTATATTAGAGCTGTAACAGAATACGAATGCATTATTAGGAATGAACAGATAATGTGCTCTAAACAGACACAGATAAGATGTGCACTATTTGTGGGTTTTTTGTTTGTTTATTTTTAAGAATGTTTGCCATACAATTAAGTCTAGATGTGTGTATCAGGATTAGGATCCCATGGGATGCAACAAAAAAGTGAGGAGATTTTTACTTTCATGTGAGCATAGTGTTATGGTTAATGCTACTGGTTTCAGGTTTAAATCCAAATACAGATAGAGATATGGAAGTTTGTGGCATTGAACAAATAAAAATGCGGACAGTGGCATTGTGTTACACCCCTAGTATGTATACTTATATGAAGTACATGGTATTTTACTGTAGAGTACTTGTTTTACATATAGTGTCCTCCACTAATATTTGCGCCCTATTTAAATATGAGCAAAGAAGGCTGTGAAAATATGTCTTTATTGTTGAACCTTTTGATCTTTTGTTAAAATAAATTCACAAAAATACTCTGCTCTCATGGATATCAAACAATTTCAAACACAACACAGGTTTATTTAAAAAAAATCTTTGTTAAATATAGGTGTGCAACAATTACTGACACCCCTATGAATTCACATGAGAAAAACATATTTGAAGTATATTCCCATTTTACATTTTCTTTAGTACACCTGGGTGACTAGGAACAGGAAATTGTTCAATCATGACTTCCTGTGAAATGAATATGAGGTAAAACATAGGCCAAATTCCCTTAGTCATTCATTACAATGGGTAAGACCAAGGTATATAGCTGTGATGTACAGAAAAAGGTTATCGAGTTTCACAAAATGGGAAGTGGCTATAAGAAAGTAGTTGCAGCCAATTGGAAATGTTATGAATCATCGTGGAAGGTCCTCATACGTCCTGTGTGTCTATATTGTCTCAACGCAGTGTGAAGAGGATGGTTCAAGTGGCCAAAAAATCTCCAAGGATCACAGCTGGAGAATTGCAGAAGTTGGTTGTGTCTTGGCGTCAGAAAGTCTGCAAAACTACAATCCGAAATCACCTACATCACCAAAAATTATTTGGAAGGGTTTCAAGAAAAAAAGTCTCTACTCTCAACCAAAAGCAAACTCAAGCATCTTCGGTGTGCCAGACACTAATAGGACCTTCAAATGGGATCGGGTTCTATGGTCAGATGAAACCAAAAAACAGCTTTTTGGCAATAAACACCAGAGGTGGTTTTGGGTCATATGGAAAAGTACTTCATGTCCACAGTTAAATATGGTGGTGGCTCTTTAATGTTTTTCTGACAGATCCTAACATTTTGTTAGGATACATGGCATCATGGACTCAACAGATCAAATATCTGTTGATATCTGTTGATATCAAATATCAACAGATATTAAATGAAAACTTGACTGCCTCTGCCAAAAAGTTTAAAATGGGACGAGGTTGGATCTTCTAGCAGGAAAATGATTCAAATCATACATCAAAATCAACACAGAAATGGTTTACTGACCACAAAATCAAGATCCTGCCATGGTCATCCCAGTCCCCTGACTTGAAACCCATAGAAAACCTGTGGGGTGAACTGAAGAGGAGAGTCCACCAGCATGGACCAGAAATGTGAAGGATCTGGAGAGATTCTGTATTGAGGAATGGTCTCAGATCCCTTGGCATGTATTCTCCAACCTCATCAGGCATTATAGGAGAAGACTCAGAGATGTTATCTCGGCAAAGGGAGGTAGCACAAAGTACTGACTAAAAGGGTGCCAATAATTGTTGCACACATATTTAACAAAGATATTTTTTAAAAACCTGTGTTGTGTTTGCAATTGTTTAATATCCATGAGAGCAGATCATTTTTGTGAATTTTTTAAACAAAAGATAAAAAAAGGACAAATTTACATTACTGTGGATGGTTTCACATAGAAACCATAAAGTTGGCTGTGGATGCTCTTCCTTTGATGGCCTTAGGACTGCAATTGCTTTGAACAGTTTTGCACTTGAGTCTTCATCACTGAACAGTGAATAGCATAACATAATAATAGACTTCAAGGTAAAATTATAATGAATTCATAAGTGACTAGACAAGAGCTGTAGTGAGGTGTGCAGTCAGCATTCCAAGTCATCCTAAAGGTATTCATTGGGGTACAGGTCAAGGCTCAGGCAAGTCGAGTTCATCCATATCAACCTTGGCAAACCATGTCTTTATGGACCTCACTTTGTGCACAGGGGCACTGTCATACTGGAACATGTTTGGGCCTCTTAGTTCCAATGAAGGGAAATCATAATGCTACAGCACACAAAGACAATCTAGACAACCGTGTGCTTCCAACTTTGTGTTTGGGGAAGAACCACATAAGGGTGTGATGGTAGGGTGTCCACAAACCTTTGGCCATATTGTGTACAGGTATATATTGTTTTTAGGTTTTGGTTTCCTGATATGTAGTTGTCATACATTTATATGTATTTATATTTATATATCTTTTATTGTACATTGTGCTTTTAATGTGGCATTTAATTTGACCTTTTTTTATTTCCCTTTTTTTTTAACAGAAATATGTTATGAAATGCAATTTATAAATAACTCTACTTATCCATAAATGTACTTGCTTTTAATTATATAACAGGTGTACCTTGTTCTGAAAGATGAATGTTGCTATGATGTATTCTAGCAGATGCTCTTCTAAAAATACGTTTCAGAGGTTGTCTTGTTTTAGCTCACAGCTCTGCTTATTCAGCAAGTAAGAAATCTTGCAATTTATGTCAGCTCAAAATAAGTGCTAGACTCAGAATGCACTTGCAGCAAAAATGCCTTTAAAAAAGTCTAACTCACGTAGATGTAGGCAGGGAAGAACTGCCTACACGTACAGTGACAAAAGCAAAGACACATGCAAATTTTGCACCTATAGATGGCATGAGGGAGGAGAGAAGACCCTGAAGAGCACTCAGATGTTAACATATTAGCATCTTTAAAACATTGGATGTGAACTGTCAGGGAGCTCAATATGTAATAGCTAGTTTAAAATTTGCTCCAGGCAAATTGGCCTAAATCACATCCACTTGGAAACTCATCGTAGTGATGGAGTGTTGACTGTGTTCTAGCACCCTGTGCTCAGTATCCACTGTGCGAAGCTGGAAGCTCCAGACTGGAGCATGGTGTTGTGTAAACAACAAACTGCAAACTTGACAACAGGATACAATGAGAAAAAACAATACTGACCTTCTTCCCTTCATTACTTTCTCTTGCCTTCAGTGTCCTAACATACAAGCCTAGCTACAAACACATCTTCTAAGACAAGCAGGTCAATGAAAGCAGATCAACCTTTTAAACAGATTTGTCCAGGAGTAATTGAACCACTTTTAAATATAATCAATTCTTCCCTTATCACTGGCTATGTACCGAAATCACTTAAATTAGCAGTTATTAAACCCCTGATAAAAAAAACCTGACCTTTACCCCTCTCAACTGTCCAGCTATAGACCTATATCAAATCTCCCCTTCATCTCTAAGATCTTAGAAAAGGTTGTAGCAAAGCAGTTATGCTCGTACTTAGATAGGAATAACATTCATGAAATGTATCAGTCAGGATTTAGAATTCATCATAGCGCAGAGACAGCGTTAAAGTAGTAAATGACCTACTACTCGCCTCTGATCAGGGTTGTATCTCGCTGCTTGTGTTACTCGACCTTAGTGCAGCTTTTGATACTATAGATCATACTATTCTCCTTGATAGATTAGAAAATGTTGTTGGCATTAAGGGAACAGTCCTCTCCTGGCTCAGATCTTATCTGACCAATCGTTATCAGTTCGTAGATGTAAATGGAGACTTCACGCATACCGAGGTTACCTTTGGAGTTCCACAGGGTTCTGTTTTAGGCCCACTGCTATTTATTTTATATATGCTACCTCTGGGTCAAATTATTCGTAAACATGGAATTAGCTTCCACTGTTATGCTGATGATACACAGTTGTATGTTTCAGCGAAGCCAGAGGACAGACAGCAGCTTAGTAAAGTTGAGGATTGTGTAAAGGACATTAGACGTTGGATGTTAACTAACTTCCTTTTACTTAATTCTGATAAAACAGAAATACTTGTATTAGGACCACGTGTAGCTAGAAATAGGCTTTCTGATCACATGGTTACTCTGGATGGACTTTCTGTTTCGTCATGTGCAGTAGTAAAAGACCTTGGAGTGATTATTGACTCCAGCCTATCATTTGATGCTCATGTAGATAATATTACTAGGATAGCCTTTTTTCATCTCAGAAATATTTCTAAGATAAGAAATATATTGTCACTACATGATGCAGAAATACTAATTCATGCATTCGTCACCTCTAGATTAGATTACTGTAATGCCTTACTGTCTGGATGTTCCAGTAGAAACATAAACAAACTCCAGTTAGTCCAGAATGCAGCTGCTAGAGTCCTAACTAGAACCAGAAGATATGACCACATCACCCCGATCTTATCAACACTGCATTGGCTCCCAGTAAAATCTCGCATTGATTATAAAATACTTTTATTAACTTATAAAGCACTAAACGGTCTCGCACCACGGTATATAAGCCACCTTTTAGTTTTCTATGATCCGCCACGCCTACTTAGATCAAAAGATGGAGGCTATTTGACGGTACCTCGAATAGTGAAGGCTACAGCAGGGGGAAGAGCTTTCTCTTATTGAGCCCCACTGTTATGGAACAGTCTTCCAATTAGTGTTCGGGACCCAGACACAGTCTCAGTGTTTAAGTCTAGGCTTAAAACGTATTTGTTTACTCAAGCCTACGCTGACTAGACTTTCTATTATGCTAATTCCCAGTCCTAATAATCTTTTCTCTCCCTCTCTCCTTCTGCCGAGCCACACACGATTTTATGGAGATACTAGAGATCCTGATCCTTTCTGATCTCCGGACCTGCCTGATCCGTTTCAGATGTCCTGCCTCTGGATGGAGCTCTAATCTACTCCAATTCCAGACTGCTGGGACTACGGCTGCTTCTAAGGCCATACAGACTTCATATAAGTCAATAAAGAACTTTTTCACACTATCTGTTGTTACCCAGATGAGGATGGGTTCCCTTCTGAGTAGTTTCTTTCAAGGTTTCTTCCTCTTAAAACATCTTAGGGAGTTTTTCCTTGCCACCATCGCCACTCAGTGGCTTGCTCAGTTGGGATAAATCCGCAACTTTAATATCTGTATACCGTGTTGATATTTCTGTAAAGCTGCTTTGGGACAATGTCTATTGTAAAAAGCGCTATACAAATAAAATTGAATTGAATTGAATTGAATTGAACCTCATCACACCAAATGAATGATGTGTCAGCAGCAGGCACATCATCAGCAAATGGACTGACAGTTCACAAGAATATAAATATTAAAAAGTACAAATATTATGGATGGTTTATGGAGATACTAGCAGATATACTGTACATCACCTAGAGCTCAACTGGTAAATACTAAAATGACTGAAAAGTAGAGCTGATTATCACTTGTATAACACTCACGCTGAGTCATGCTGACACAATATATGCCACAAACTGGCTAAATTAAATTTAAATACCAGGATGGTCATGGGGTTATAAACAGTGAAAAATACTTTGGACATAAAAGACGTTTTGCAATATTTTGCACAATATATACTTGGTACATTCAGCATCTTGGCTTGAACTCTGTGTTTTTAACTGAGCTATCCATGGTGCTGAATTTCCAGCACTTAAATGCAAATGCATCGGCACATTAGAGTGGGGCTCCTCTATTGTAACTGTGAAATAAGAAATCCTCGGATATTAATCCCAGTCACTACTTTCATTGAATAAATGGTGCTCGGTACCACAAATGAACCTCTTTTAATTTTTGATAATATGATAATTGTTATGAACTACAACTGCTGCACATTTATACACAGGACTCATTAGGGCAGTGGTGGCTTGGCAGTTAAGGCTCTGAGTTACTGATTGGTTCAAGCCCCAGCACTGCCAAGCTGCCCCTGTTGGGCCCTTGAGCAAGGCCCTTAACCCTCTCTGTTCCAGGGGCACTGTATCATAGCTGACCCTGTGCTCTGACCCCAGTTTACATGCTGTAATGCTGTAATGTATATGTGACTAATAAAGGCTCATTATCATTATCATTACTTCCTGTCATCACTGGTACTAATACTAGTAAAGGTAATGTAACAAAGGCCTCATGTAGGGCTCAACAGATTGCTCATTTTCCAAAGTAAATAAAGTCCCAAGAACAAGCAGGAAAAGAAGGCAGCTGCATTAATGTGACAAAAGGAAGTGAACCAGTCAATGACCTGAAAGTTACACTGAAGATTGCATTACCATGGAAATAAGACACCTCTGCCTTTTCCATTCTATTTGATGAAATCAAGCTTCATTACTCATCCTCTCATACAATACTATATTAATAATCACTGGTCCATCTGAAATAAAAATGACTTGATTTTGTGGTAACCCCTAGTCCACATCTGAGTAGTTTGGAATTCGAGAGCACAATCAATAAGTATTCCCTCTGGCTTATGTTCTACATCTTGAATGACAAGGCTATCTTATAAACTGGTCAAAGCCCAGGTGAGTCATCTCAGGTTGGCCTTGTTGGGAGGAGTGGGGAAGAAATCGGCAAGATGAAGGCAAGCACACACAGCAGACTAATGCCAAGACACACACTCATCCACCAGCCCACGACCATGTGGAGTCCCACCAGCAGCTTCGTATGTATGTAGGCACCTGTGTAGGTGTAGGGACTGCATTGACGTCAGCGGGTTATATATTGCGCCAAATAAAAATGTGCTTGTGTGTCTGACTATGTGTGAGAGAGAGAGAGAGAGAGAGAGAGTGAATTTGTAGGGTGGATCATAAATCATAAATGTAGGCAGATGCCTCATAAGCAAATGGGAAGAATCAGCCATGAAAACAGTTTGCACTACTGCCCACTTTTAAGTGTTAAACCCATCCACACACACTCAGTGTGATGCTCATCTTAGACATTATCCACACTTCATATACTAAACATCAGGGATGTACTGCCTTTTTCCTCTCGTTCGATACTGAGATTACTGAAATAAGATCTCTGTGTATTATCTGATACCCCATGCTGATTCTACACTGGCATCCTCTCAGCAACTGAGAGAAAATTCTGTAAGCATCTGCTGCTAATTTATTCAAATATGTGTCTTGTGTTCATGTGCAAGATCTGTGTGATGTCCGTCAACACTTAAATCACACACAATTTAAAATGATACACACTATAAAAATCACATAGTATAAAATTTGTCCAATTTATCAGACTATGGGATTAGGGACTAAAAGGTGTTAAGGGCAACACGTTTTATCAAAGAAACTGGACTCGATTACATGTCCACTAAGAAATGAATTGCAGAGATCCATCATATAACGTCACCACTATCTTTACCCACTAAAGTAGGCCTGGTAAACACCAAACTAGAAGATAAGTTGCATAAGATCTCAATTACATAAGACCAGCTTATTTATGCCAGCTTCAGGAGAGGCTTATGTTTCTTTTTCATCATTACAGTGATGCTACTGCAGTGAAGAAGAAGGACTGGCCCATGGAGACAAATAAAAAAAAAAAAAAAGCTGACACACTTAATTAGACATCATTATGAGAAAAACCATATACTATAAAACATCGAGAGGTGACATCAGAATGGCCTATAATTATATAATCAGGTCAGTACAAGACTGAAATGACTGAAAATTGTATTTTAGCAAAGATTGTGACATACAGAAATGCATGCTAATCTGCATTTTTTTTCTCATTGTGTCTGTGTGTGTGTGTGTGTGTGTGTGTGTGTGTGTGTGTGTGTGTGTGTGTGTGTGTGTGTGACAGTTCTAACCTCAATCCACCCACTCAGAATCATCTCTATGTATTTATAATCATTATTTTACTTGGATGCCTTGAGAACTATTCCGAGTGTTGCTGAGCTCATAGTTCCCATATTCTAGTTATCAGTTTGATTAAACTGGTTCAGAAGTTCATCTGATTCAAACTTTGTGTGTTGCCTACATAATCTCAGTGTTATTGGCTTACGAATTCTAGCACATTTCAAATAATTGAAAATTTTAACCTCATAAAAAAAGTCTCAGCTCTGTGTGCTGAACCCTAAACTAGAGTTATAAAATGAGCCAAACCGAGCCAATAATGCACACAGGTTACACCCACATATGACACAATTCCCTTCCCTGCTTTACAAGTAAATGTACATTATTAGTTTTAAATCATCAGTAGTTTTTTTTTTCATTCATTCTTCCCTATTCTATCATGTCATCCCTTTTCAAAATTCACAACATACTGAGAAATGGGGCCATTTATTAATGCATCTGGGGTTGCACAAACCCCCCTAATAAAGGCTTAGCCCCTTTCATAAATCTCTAGTGACTCACCTGCCTATGACTGTGTAAAAATACACATGTAGTCACATTTCTCAAACTTCTTTTGTAAAGGCCCTTTAATAGTTTATGATAATGGTTATCTCCATATTACCCTCTTAAACTCATTAGATAGATCAGAAGGCCCAGAAATGTTGAAGATGACATTTTGTTAGGTTACATTTGTTTTGTTAGGTTACAAATGTTTCTACACAGTACTGTGCAAAAGTTTTAGGCACCCTATTTTTTTTGTACAAACTTTGTTATAGATTTTTATTTTATGACTTCTACATTATTGAGTCAGTACAAAAACATTTTATATTTCCAAACATTAGTTTTCCAGCACAAAATATTAAATGTTACAGAAAATTTTTTGTATGTCAGTAAAGAAACAGCATATTATGTAAGAGACCACTTTTCAGACAAAAAATATAATGAAGGCTGCTGGATTTTGCTGCAAAAATAAGAAGAAAGTGCGAAAGTCAAAGTCTCCACAAGAACTGTGGCTGGTTCTGCAAGGTGCACTCCTAAACGCACACGCACACACACAAGCGCACACACACACACACACACACACACACACACACACACACACACACACACACACACACACTTCTTATACTCTGAATGCAAGCATTAGTTTAAATTCACTGATATGGTGGCAGGCCAAAAAGATTTATTAAAAGCATGAACATTTGAATAATTATTAGTGACATTAGGCTACATTTAGTTGACAGGACACGGGCTGAATGGTGATGCATGATGGCCCATTAGGAGGTAGTTTATAACACTGCAATGCATTAGCGGCATTAACAAATATCTGGCTATCGCAAACATTACATGGAGCATAACGTTAGCTGGTTTCATGGCCACAATGCCAGCTGCCTCAAACAAACATAATATAGGGCCTGTCTTTCAGGTGCTTCGCCAAATTCCAGGTGTTTCCTCGCTTTGTTTGAAATGAACGATAACATCGGTTGCATACCGGCAACAGATGCTACCTTTCCTCTCAACGAGCTCAGGGCGGGGCTAAAATTATCGCCGTGTTCTGTAGTTTTTCCCGTGTGCTTGTAGGCCGTTCTTCTTCTTCTACACCACTTGTGGACCGACTAAAACACTTACATGTATTTGCTGCCCCCTTCAATTCTGGAAGAATTGCAACCTCGGTACCTTCATTACCAACGATACCGATGCTACTGCAGAAAAACAAGTACCGCCACATTTTAAGAATGTTGGTACCGACTTGGTACCTAAGTATCGGTTCTTGTGACATCCCTAATACACACATATACATACATAAATTAGATGGAGATCCTAATTTTTGATTATGTACACTGTTTCTCAGTAACTTGGTTTGCTAGGAGAATAAATCTCAGACAAGAGTACTCACAACCTCAAAACACACTGTCTATAGAGAATGTGTGAGAGAAATGCACTCACTAGCAAGCCCCCACCTGGCAGCAATGACTCAGCATAACAGTAGCAGCAGGTTGTTCATGGCCTGCTTAGAATCAGACAGCTGTGTGTAATCAGACAATATTTTCACTCAGTGCGCTAGACTGCATTTCATAACACTGTACAGACTAACCTAATTCTAATCTTTCAGCTCATGTCAGAATGTTTCACTGTTGCAAAGCCAGCAAGTGACTGGTTTGGCATTTGTCATTCTCTGATCATAAGCAATGAACAACCTAAATAACTTTAAATTATCTTAATTTTTTTCCCAATCTAACCCATATAACCCATTTTTAGCAGCTTACCACAGACATGGATTTCAATACATTTTATATACTGTGAAATGAAAAGCCTGATTATAATAGAAATCTAAGGATAACAACACATCCTATTTTGGCACAATGAACATGTCACAAAAACTGTTATCCTTTTATTTTTATATTTTATAGTAAACTTAATGTGAAAAGTAACTATAAAATTGAGGTCCTGAAATCCAAATGTGTTGTTGTTGTTTTTTGTCATAATTTTGTCATAATTTACATTTTCATGGATTCATCATGTTATTTTTTTCTTGTAGAATTGATTATTTGTATTAAAGTTTTGGTTAATTTGCACTCTTCTCCAAAGAAAGCATAGTAATAAAGTAATAGACAAGCTGTCCAATCAGTCACGTGCCTTGGTAACAGCTCACCTTAAATAGGCCTAAGTTCAGACTTTGAGATAAGCGCTGACTCAGATTAAGATACCGTTTAATCCAATCTCCTTTGTAGGCACAAAAAAAACATAGTCTGTTCGGGGATGATCCATAGGATGAATTCATTCATAATTTCATATGAATATGTTTAATATTGCCCTCAAATACCTTTCGTGAATAAAACATTGTCTAAAATGCATTGATATAGTTTGGTCCAGTTGTGCTGAACTTGAGCTTGAGCTTCAGCTTGAGCTGGTACTGTGTCTGAATATAGATGTACACAATTTCAGTATTACCTACTCACTACTCTGAATACAGCCTTAAATGTGTACACCAATGAAGAGAGGGAACTACGTTTTCAGAAGGAAGAATTTGTGCTCATGTCTTACAACGCAGACACAGTTTATAGGTGTAGTTTCGAATTTGTGTTGCACAGTGTTGAAACTGTTTTCAACGCAAGTTTTCCATTCTTTTCTTGGTAAAGAAAAAATTGTAGAAATTTGTTCTGTGGTAATTGTACATTTGTTCAATATGAATCATAAAGAGATTAATTTGATACTGAGGTGTTCCTTTAACCTGTGCTTAAAAGCTTTTTTATAATCCTAATCTCAGGAATTTAAACCCCAGGATATAAACTGAAAGGATATCTGCTTACCAAAAAGACCTAACAAGAATGAGCTGTCATGTTTGAATCTCTCACACGGAGAAGGGGTTAGTGAGAGCTTCTCCAGAGCTCTGATTAAATGAGGGATAATGTTAATCTAAGGCTGATGGAGGGGTGATGGACACAGCAGGCCACAGTGTGCTTAATTGAGGGGAAGATGTGTTCTATGTAAGCAACAGGGCAGCAAATTAGTTTGTGTCCTGATGAACACATGACTGATTACAAGACAGTGGAGACCATCAATCAGCATTTGATGTGAAGGTTTCTAAATGGGTCTATGTGTGTGTGTGTGTGTGTGTGTGTGTGTGTGTGTGTGTGTGTGTGCGTGTGTGTGTCTAAATCCATTTTCCTGTACGTAAACAGAGGCTTAAGGGATAAAAATAGACAAGCCATAGCTGTGGTGTAAGCCACTTGCCCCATTTCAATCTCACCCCAGTGTGACACAGCTCTCTACAGCCACACACACACCACTGCCCCTAGTGAAGTCATCAAGACTCAGCCCTGTTCCTAAGCAACTGGATCACACTGTAACAGACACAGTAGGAGGTGTAGTATCAATTTCAAAGATCATAAGGGAACAGTATAGAGTGCTAAAATTAGCTTCTAAAAAAACTTATGTTAGAGAAGTCTGAGAAGCCTGTGAGCAGACTGATTGTGCCTGATCTCAGTCTGTCACTTAGATGTGCCTCATACAGAATTTTTTAATAAAAATGTCTGTCCACTAAGTCAAGTCCTTGATATGTGTCAGTAGCATTATTGTGTGTGTGTGTGTGTGTGTGTGTGTGTGTGTGAGAGAGAGAGAGAGAGTGTGTTTCAACAATTGTGGTACAGCTGTTCCAGTAGAATGCTTTATTGGATTTTAATGTGGCTTAAACCAACCTGACACATTTTCATTATTCATTTGAGCGCTGTGCACTTTCTGTCCCTGTCTGGAACAGGAGAGGGGTCACTGAATCCATCTGCTCAGTCTGCTCTGACACCACTGTGCTACTCCACAAGCTGAACAATGTCACAAACAATCTACAGCCCAGTCCAGACTTAGTCTTAAACTACAAACAGTTCTGAAAATAATGTGAGGTAAACACCAAAATGAGCACAAAAAATCTTAGAGAAATGAGAACAAAACTATAAAAGAAAATCCAGAATTTCTGGATTCAGTTAGTGATAATCAAACAAATTTTGGTACCATAAAAGTTTAATTCACCTTAAACATTAAAGGCAGGAAAGTATGCTGACTGCCAACATTATTCAGCTGCTTAACAGTGTTGTTTTATAGCTAGAAGTCAACACCACAATAAGTTAAATCTTTTTGCGCACAATTTTTTTTTTTTTTTTTTTTTTGCTCTCAAAAAATACATAGCTCGGCCAATGAAACTCCATTTGTAATGTTGACAAATAATCAATTTTGGAATGTCTGGCATCTCTGACATAAAATAATTCAAACAAACTATTGTTATAACACAATGTTATTCAATTATCATTTTGGATCTGATCTTGAACCACTGAACACACTTCACTGTTTGACATGAGTTGTGTAATGTATAGTCACTTGTTGTACCAGAGCTAACACACTGGGTGAATACCATGACTGTAACTTCACCACTATAAAAGACGTTTAATATAATGCATTGAAAAACAACATTATTATGGTGAAAATTCGTCATTCTGGGGTTTTTTCTTCTTCTTTCTTTTATCTGCATATTAGTCAATTTCATACCAGTTACTTGATACTTACATAAGGACTAACGGGCAAGTACATGTAATCAGACAGATTCTAAACAGATTCTGCTAACCCAATATTTGCTAGTTACTGCAGCAGATTTTTAACTTTAAATGTGAGCATGTGAGCCTGACCTCACTGACTCTTGAATTTCCCCTACAGGGGATCAATAAAAGGTACATCTTACCTGCATAAGAAATCCCGGTTACAGATGAACTATTCTGATTTTGACTTTTGGCAATAATATAAACTGTTAAAGAATAAATGTACTAGGCAAAAAGAGGGTAAATTTTATGCACTGATAAATTACTAACTACTGATGAGCAGTCTCCCCTTATACTTGCACTCTTTCTGTGGTGTATTGTCATTTAATGCCATCCCCTTTCGAAATATGTAACTACGCTGATACATATACAGAAATACTAAAATTCCTAATTATTTGGTTGCACATCAAATAACAACATTGACTCCACCACAAATTCATGATAACATATTTTACACAAATGGATTCTAGTGCAGAAACATCTTCTTTTTTGTTTTACTGAGATTACTGTGTGTTACTGAACAACGTGAAAAAATATTGGTTTGGTGGTTAAATATTGGTTATTGGTGTAAGTCTCCCCTGAATTGGTTCACAGTGCGAGAGGAATCAACATAAAGCCTTAATCTACCTTATTATGCAGGTTAACAACATGGCACCTCAAGAGACTGAATTCTACTGCAAGACCCAGAAACCCAGTTCTGCCTCTGATTGACAAGATCTGTGGCTGGGACATGCTGTCACCCCACACAATGTCAGGCATGTCATGCATACAGAAATTAAAACTCAAATATAGTAAAAAATATTTTCAGACAAAAGCATGTAATGTGTTCCTGGTTATAGCAAATATCAACATAAACATGTTTCTAATTCTGTTCATTTCCATAACCTCTCAAACACAAAACAGACATTTATTTAAAAAAAAATAAAAAATGAATCAATTGAGTCAGAAACACAGGTGAATTGGCCAACCTCATATGCCTGTGGTGGTCAGGTGTCCACAAAACTTTGCCCATATATTGTAGGTGCTTTGATTTGTTTAATTGTATGACAGTCACATTTGGCTTGTGTTTACTGCTTCATGTTTTGACAGTGAGAGGCAACATAGGTTCAGTCATGTCATATTTTGATATAAGCTAGCTAACTGCCATTTTTTTAAAAAATGGAGGGTGGATTTTACTGAGGTAGATATTTCAAGGACTTTGCTACAAATAGCTACAAATGCTACAAATGTGTCCTGATATATACTTTGTGTTGTTTTTTTTTAGGGATTTCATTTTGACTAACTTTATTATGCACAGCAAAATCACCAGTGTTGAATTTACACCCTACAGTGTTTACATAAGTTCAGTGGACTCAAATGAACACTCTGGTTGTTAATTCAAGACTAGGGATTTTACAGTGTGGTTTTGTTCAATGGGTCATGTTGCTGGCTGTTAACAATCCATATTAGAGGGCATGAACAGTGAACAGCAAGAAAATAATAGTGCATATAATCCTTTTACAAATCTCTTGTCCAATCCAGCCCCAATCCCTACTGAAACCAAGAATAGTTTTGGACTGTCACAGGAGAGAAAACCAAACAAACAGCATTTTAAATCAATGTTGAATTATAATTACCTTCAACAATGTTTGTAAAGTGTTAGATTTGACACTTCATTGTGCGTGTGCAAAATTGTTTTTTCTAATCAAAATTTTTAGCCTTTTTTTTACTACTTTAGCTGAAATATTTAATAATGAGCTTAGTAACAGCTAATAACTTATGTTTATTTCAGTTTTGCGAGAATGACCTTGTTAACAGCTAATTATTATTTTTTAAACAGACTAAATGTTAATGCTAGCAACTACAGAAGCTACAGCTGACTCGTAACCACCTTCAGATACTGTCTTCATGAGTTACGTACACTCACCGAACACTTTATTAGGAACACTATAATATTACTGGGTTGGACCTCACTTTGTGCTGAGAGATGTTGGAAACTTTCGTTTGAGATTCATCATGCAATTCATGCAGATTTTTCAGGCGCATTTTCATGCTGCAAATCTCCCACCACATCCCAAAGTGTTTTATTGGATTCAGATCCGGTGACTGGGAAGGTCACTGAAGAACACTGAACTCACTGTCATGTTCATGACCAGTTTGAGATGACTTTTGCTTTGTGACATGGTGCATTATCATGCTGGAAGTAGCCATTAGAAGATGGGTAAATTGTGGTTATGAAGGGATGAACATGGCCAGCAACAATACTCAAATGGGCTGTGTCATTTAAGTGATGATTGATTACTATCAACAGGCCAAGAAAACATTCCCCACACCATTACACCACCTCTACCAGCCTGGACTGTTGACAAAAAGCAAGTTGGGTCCATGTATTCATGCTGTTGGCACCAAATTCTGACCCACCGTTTGTGTACCTCAGCGGAATTCGAGATTTCTATGTTTTTCCAATCTTCAACTCTACAGTTTTGGTGAGCCTTTGCCCACTGCAGCCTCAACTTTCTGTTCATGGATGACAGAAGTGTAACCTGGCATGATCTTCTGCTGTTGTAGCTCATCCGAATCAAGGTTCAGAGTATTGTGCATTCTGAGATGCTTTTCTGCTCACCACAATTATACAGAGTAATTATCTGAGTTACTGTAGCCTTTCTGTCAGCTCAAACCAGTCTGCCCATTCTGCATTGACCTCTCTCATCAACAAGTCGTTTTGTCCACAGAACTGGCACTCATTGAATTTTTTTTCTTTATTGCACCACTCTGAGTAAACTCTAGTTTGTGAAACTCTAGTGTGTGAAAATTCCAGGAGATCAGCAGTTATAGAAATACTCAAACCAGCTCGTCTGGCACCAACAATCAAGCCGTGGTCAAAATCACTGAGATCACATTTTTCCCCATTCTGAAGGTTGATGTGAACACTACCCAAAGCTGCTGGCCCATATCTGCATGATTTTATACCTTGCACTGCTGCCACATGATTGGCTGATTAGATAATTGCACAAATGAGTGTCTGTACAGGTGTTCCCAATAAAGTGCTCAGTGTATGTCTGCTCATGCCCTCTTCTTTTTTCAGTGATAGTTAGGGCCCACCACAGGACAATGGCATATTACACACAATCTCACAAGCCTAAACCACACTTTACAATGTGGTGAACAGAAAATTATTTCAGAATGCACAACATGCCCTCAACCTTGAGGCAGATGAGTTACAACAACAGAAGACCACCCATGGGGTTCCACTCCTGTCAGCCTTCAGTAGGCACAGCTTCACCAGAAATATACAGTTGAATGTTTGTTTTTTTAAAACATTGCCTGATATTTTTCCAGTCTTCAACTGCCAGTTTCAGTGTGTCTCAAGGTTTGACGGGTTGTGTATTCACTCTAGTTGCTTTTCTGCTCACCACAGTTGTGAAGAGTAGTTATTTGAGTCACCATAGCCTTTGCCATAGCCTTTGCAAAATGCTGTGTTAATGACAGAGGTCAGAGGAGAATGGCCATACTGGTTTCAGCTGATAGGAATATCAGCTGAAACCAGTATGGCCATTCTCCTCTGACTTCTGTCATTAACACAGGATTTTTGTATACAGAAGTACGACTTACTAGATGTTTTTTGTTTTTGTGCACCATTCTGTGTAAAATGTAGACTGTGTGTGAATGCGTTAAATATTTTACTCTACACTTATATTCTAGCTTACTTTTTCACACTTTCACTCATTCGTCTTTGTTAATAATTGCATAATCAGAGGGAAATTTAAGCAGAGTTGATATTTCAATACAGTGCCTTCAATAGATACATGTGACAATAATAGTGCTAGCCAACATTCAAAAGCTGAACAGGGTCTTGGTGCATTATTATCTCTGGTTTCAGATTCACATTAGGTTACTTCTTTGAAGAAGAACATAATTTCAGCACTCATCTCCTTCAAGTTTAAAGCATTAATTGTGGAGTTAAGGGTTAAAGAAATTGTCTAAGAAAAATTTTTTCATTTACCTCAAATGCAGCTGATCACAGACATCCCAACCTGCAAAAACTCATTCCAGGGAGGTGGCTTCACCAGCACCCCCTCCAAATTTGCCCTGTATAAGGTGTATCCTTATTTCATTGTCCTATGTAATAGATCTAGTAATAGACACCTAATCTAAGTCTGGTATAAAATGTGACATTAAAATATGTATGTGACATTAATATATGTACTTATATTGTGATATATACAGTGAGGGAAAAAAGTATTTGATCCCCTGCTGATTTTGTACGTTTGCCCACTGACAAAGAAATGATCAGTCTATAATTTTAATGGTAGTTGTATTTGAACAGTGAGAGACAGAATAACAACAAAAAAATCCAGAAAAACGCATGTCAAAAATGTTATAAATTAATTAGCATTTTAATGAGGGAAAAAAGTATTTGACCCCCTCTCAATCAGAAAGATTTCTGGCTCCCAGGTGTCTTTTATACAGGTAACGATCTGAGATTAGGAGCACACTCTTAAAGGGAGTGCTCCTAATATCAGTTTGTTACCTGTATAAAAGACACCTGTCCACAGAAGCAATCAATCAATCAGATTCCAAACTCTCCACCATGGCCAAGACCAAAGAGCTCTCCAAGGATGTCAGGGACAAGATTGTAGACCTACACAAGTCTGGAATGGGCTACAAGACCATTGCCAAGCAGCTTGGTGAGAAGGGGACAACAGTTGGTGCGATTATTCGCAAATGGAAGAAGCACAAAAGAACTGTCGATCTCCCTCGGCCTGGGGCTCCATGCAAGATCTCACCTCGTGGAGTTGCATTGATCATGAGAACAGTGAGGAATCAGCCCAGAACTACACGGGAGGATCTTGTCAATGATCTCAAGGCAGCTGGGACCATAGTCACCAAGAAAACAATTGGTAACACACTACGCCGTGAAGGACTGAAATTCTGCAGCACGCGCAAGGTCCGCTGCTCAAGAAAGCACATATACATGCCCGTCTGAAGTTTGCCAATGAACATCTGAATGATTCAGAGGACAACTGGGTGAAAGTGTTGAGGTCAGATGAGACCAAAATGGAGCTCTTTGGCATCAACTCAACTCGCCGTGTTTGGAGGAGGAGGAATGCTGCCTATGACCCCAAGAACACCATCCTCACCGTCAAACATGGAGGTGGAAACATTATGCATTGGGGGGTTTTTTCTGCTAAGGGGACAGGACAACTTCACCGCATCAAAGGGATGATGGACGGGGCCATGTACCGTCAAATCTTGGGTGAAAACCTCCTTCCCTCAGCCAGGGCATTGAAAATGGGTCGTGGATGGGTATTCCAGCATGACAATGACCCAAAACACACGGCCAAGGCAACAAAGGAGTGGCTCAAGAAGAAGCACATTAAGGTCCTGGAGTGACCTAGCCAGTCTCCAGACCTTAATCCCATAGAAAATCTGTGGAGAGAGCTGAAGGTTCGAGTTGCCAAACGTCAGCCTCGAAACCTTAATGATTTGGAGAAGATCTGCAAAGAGGAGTGGGACAAAATCGCTCCTGAGATGTGTGCAAACCTGGTGGCCAACTACAAGAAACGTCTGACCTCTGTGATTGCCAACAAGGGTTTTTAAACCAAGTACTAAGTCATGTTTTGCAGAGGGGTCAAATACTTATTTCCCTCATTAAAATGCAAATTAATTTATAAAATTTTTGACATGCGTTTTTCTGGATTTTTTTGTTGTTATTCTGTCTCTCACTGTTCAAATACAACTACCATTAAAATTATAGACTGATCATTTCTTTGTCAGTGGGCAAACGTACAAAATCAGCAGGGGATCAAATACTTTTTTCCCTCACTGTATATATATATATATATATATATATATATATATATATATATATATATATATATATATAGTATTATTATAGTGTTATTATAGTGTTATTCAACTCATGGAGTTATTGAATTTTTTTATTCAATAACTACTTTACACATGTCTACAAGGAGTTTGGCCTCATCACCTTGACATCAATACAGTAGCTCCTTATAGCAGCTAGTTAAAATAACGTGAGCTATGCTAATGGGTGAATGACACCTATTAAACTCACCTCAACATGTCTTTTACCCACCATGGGCAATAGAGAAATCAATGCTGCAAACAGTACAGTGAGCTACACTGTCGTTGGTTTTTACCCCTACTCTCTCTAGGTCACGCTAAAACAAATAGATATCCGGGATATTGTATATCATTTCCGGGCATCAGGGAGCCTCTATTAAAATGCGGGAGACTCCCGGAACTTCCAGGAGAGTTGAGATGTCTGTGATCAGTTAAGCCATGTTTTATGTCTTATATGCTAATATGGCTAACAAATAATGGAAGCTTGAATCCAATTAGCATCATGCAAACTTCATTCTGAAATCACCATTCATAGCACTGTAGCTATATTACAAAACTATATCTGCATATAAACATATCTGTAAATACATCTGAAATAAATTTGCAAAAATAAAAAATAAAAATCATATTTGCCCAGTCTTAACCACTGCTTTAAATGTGAGATAATAGTCACAGTTGTGCTACACAAAATGGATGAATTTTACAAACTGTATATGTCCAAGATCGTCTATATCCTGCAAGTCACATCTGTGCACAAACTAATTTGTGTTTGATGAAATTCAGCCAGATGGTATGCGCTCCCTTGCACATTTACCTGTCTGAACAGATATGCATGCTGAGAGTGAGGGAGAGGAAACAGACAGTGACAGACAGTCAGAAAAAGACAGAAACTATGCGAGTGTGAAAATGAGTCAGTGTGTGTGTGTATGTGTGTGTGTGTGTGTGTGTGTGTGTGTGTGTGTGTGTGTGTACACAGATATGTGAAGGTAGAGATGGGTGGGTGGAATTTAAAGGAGCACAAATTTGGAGCTATTTCTGTCTGTTTGGAGTGAGTGGATGGTGGATTAGGAGGATGTGTGGGCACAAGCTTCCACACTTTCCATTCATATCTCCTTCTAGAGAGGCCTGGAGGTTAATGGTAGGCTTTTCCAGCATTGTTTCACCCACTTGGCTGGGCTTTTCATATATTTTCATTCATCTTCAGTAACCACTTTATCCTTGTCAAGGCTGCAGTGGATCCAGAACCGAGAACACTGGACGTGAACACATGCTGGATGGGATGCCAGTCTATTGCAGGGCACCATCCACACACTCATTCACACCTAGGGGTAATTTAGAGTAGCGAATCCACCTAACAGCATTTCGGAGGTGGGAGGAAAGTAGAGAAAGGATCAAAAGAGGGACACTGGGGCTGTGTGCCAGCAACTCTACCCACTGTGTCACCATGTTTACTACTTTCAATACTATTAAGTTGTATGAGGTGAAATGAATGCTAAACTTTGCAAAGCTGCAGCCCTCTAGGTCAGTAGAAATCAGACATCCCTGTTCTAGATACATACAGTATTTTGATACATATTGTGGACATTACCCATGTCCTGGATTAAATTATATAACAATTTACATACTTTTGGTCTAGGATTATTTGTAATCTGCATTTACATAGAAGAGAAAGTAACCATATTTTGTAGGATATGAAAAGGTAGACAGCTGAAGACTTGCTTGCTTAATACTGGTTAGTGCTTGAATTGTTTGTTTGACATACATAGCCAGGCACAATGAATCATTGGTTAAATGTGTAAATATCCACTGATGTAATTATGTAGAACGCTGATCTGGTCTTAATTCTGATTAAGTAATTTCATATAAGCATTGCCTTGCCACTTTCAATAACAATACTTGCACATTGCCGTAAATAATGTCCATGCTATCAGCTATCAGAGAGAGGTATGTTTTGTCAAAAGCAAGGCAATTACAGAATGAAGGAGCTTGTCATACCTGCTTTCCTTCAACAGTGTAAATCCTCTTGACAGCACCAGAGTCAAGCTTGATGGCATCTGTGATATCAGTGAGGACATGCTCAAACGAATGGGCTGTCTTCTTGTTAAGCAGAATCCGAACAGCTTTGCGTGGCTTCACACCGCTGCGTATGATAGTGACCAGCTTTGGCCTGATGAAGTCCTTGGTCTCTTTGCATTCGTGGGACCCTGGTTTAGAGCTGGACAGGGAGGGGATGCATCTAGTGGATGCAGTGGCCTTCACATTCACAGACCAGTTGGGGTTGATGTTCTTCATGTAATCAAGCTTCTTGAACGCCTCAATGGAGCCACATACATAGCTCTCTCCTGGAAACATAAATCATGGCAAAATACCAGTCTGTAATTCAATGTAACAGTGAAGGTGGCAGGGAATTTCAATTATATGCTTCAAATGAGGCTTCTAAGGAAAAGGAGCTGAGATAATAAGCAGTATGTCAAAAGTAACTGATGTGATATCAGATAAAATTGCAGGTATTTCACCACTGTCAGAATTAGGTGGAACTGTTAATCAGATATGTCACTAGTGTAGCCAATCAGAATGTATAGGTGTATTGGCCAAAACTGTGCTTTAGTGATCTAATTCTAGCAGTTTATGTACAACCTTCAGATGTATGACAAATTAAATGAAAAACCAACATGAAGTATCTTAGTAAAGTGAATGAATGGAATGAGGGCTTTATAATATATATATATATACCAAATTTAACACACCTCCTCCCCATTCACACCTGAGACCTTGTAACACTAACAAGTCACATGACAACAGGGAGGGAAAATGGCTAACTTGGCCCAATTTGGACATTTTAATTTAGGGGTGTATTGACTTTTGTTGCCAGCGGTTTAGACAATAATGGCTGTGTGTTGAGTTATTTTGAGGGGACAGCAAATTTACACTGTTACACAAGCTGTACACTCACTACTTTACATTGTAGTAAAGTGTCATTTCTTCACTATTGTCACATGAAAAGATATGATCAAATATTTACAAAAATGTGAGGGGTGTACTCACTTTTGTTTGATACTGTATGTATGTATTTCCAAAAGAAATGTTGAGGAAGGACCTGAAGCAAGCAATTCAAGTAAGGAAACCCTTCAACGCCCCAGAGTTGAAGTTGTTCTGTACTGAGGAATGGGCTAAAATTCTTCCAAGCTGATGTGCAGGACTGATGAACAGTTACCGGAAACATTTAGTTGCAGTTATTGCTGCACAAGGGGCTCACACCAGATACTGAAAGCAAAGGCTGTACTTTACTGTACTTTTGCCACTCACAGATATGTAATATTGGATCATTTTCCTCAATAAATTTGACCAAGTAAAATATTTTGTCTCATTTGTTTAATTGGGTTCCCTTTATCTACTATGAAGACTTGTATAAAAATCTGATAATGTTTTAGGTCATATTTATGCAGAAATACAGAAAATTCTAAAGGTTTCACAAACTTTCAAGCACCACTGTATGTATATTGTGTGGATTCGGCCCACCTGCCTGTAAGGACAAGTCACCACTGCTCTGTAGGACGATAGATCTATAGGACTCCTAGTTCTATGGAATTCCCTTTCCGTTAAAGGATGGGGTAGAAGAGGGCTAAAATTTTATGTACAGCAAGATATAAAAATTTATCGTTTACCTGTTCATATAAAGTTGGCATACCTAGTTAACTGGCAACGTAATAAATTTCAAAAGCTGATCTCAAAGTGCACCTATTTTGCTTTTTCAGATTTTATATAGCTGTTAGTGAATGTAAAAATAACTGATTTTGAACAGTTGAAACGAGTCGTTAGTAATTCCAGACTTCCTGTACTAACCTACATAATTTGGTAACAAAAAATCCGTCTCTGGCCTTCATTGGCTGCTCATGAACAACGTGTAGTTTGGCCCGGCCTCAAACACTACAGTTGAGGTTGTGTCCTGAAAGAGTTAGGTTCATGTCTAGAAGACGTTGTTTTCTGTGCTGCAAACGCAAAAACTTTGCATGGACTCAAAAAGGATGTAAAGCTCCAGTGGTTAGAATCAATACCACAGCAGTTCAACTCCGACTTTCGTTTGCGTTCAAGTCATTTCATTGATGAATGCTTCTCAAATCTAACTGAAGTCAAACGCAGGAGTGTTCCAAATGTGTAGTTTTGTGTTGTATATACGTGTACAGCCAGTGCTTAGCTGTTAGCCTATGCTAAATCATGTTTTTTATTGCCAAACTACATATAAACTTACCACTGAGAAACATTCTGTTCTCATCATGCTTGCGATGGTGGTTCGGGTTGATCTTCCGATGCATCATTATCAGATTCAGGCTCAAATTGGTAAAGTAAAACCACAATATTATGGATATGAGAAACTGGGATATGGTAGTGGGTGTTTCTTTTCCCCAACATGCTGTAAAGTAGACCAATCACAACAGACTGGGACATCTGACCAATCAGAGCAGAGTAGACCCTCTGAAAGGAGGAGTTTAGAATGAAAGGATCCTTGAAGGAGTCCTGTCTGACAGTGGGGGGAAAAGTAATGCTGCAATGTAAATTATGAGAAAATTAAAGTGTGTTTTGACCTTGGATGCATGTAAACCTATTGTATGAGATCTTCAAAACAAGATTAGGCACATTTCAAAACCATAATAGGTGCTCTTTAATGACTGTATTCGTCAAATATTCTGAGCAGAAGTCAGTGTTTTTTGAGCAAAGTCCGCTCTGTCCCTCCCCTCACCTTCCAGCAGCTGATTGATGCTGGTGATCTTCCTCGAGCCGTCGATGACGTAGATAACGCGCACGCCCTGGGGCAGGTGCACGTTGTCACTGAGCGCGCGCGTCAGCTCGGCCAGCAGTGCGTCCAGCGTGCGGAAGCGCTCGGAGGAAACGGCGCACACCAGGCCAGGGAAGTAGCGGTCTCCATTACGGTAGAAGCGCACCTTTTTGGCTCGCTTCTCCGAGCTGAGCGCCTTGAGAGTGCGCGTGCGGTACAGGCTGCAGTGAGCGCTGTGGGCGGGGCTCGGGACGCCGTTGGCTCGTGAGACTCCCCGGTCCTTCCTCTCCACTTTATCTCGTGCGTCGAAATGCTCGTCCATTTCCGCCGGCGAGAGCTGACACCTATAGAGGAGATACGAGGAGACGAGAATGACCGGACGTCAACGAGACAGCGTCACTACTGGGGCGGAAAATAACTTTTTAACAACTGCTTTAGAGGCTACCGTCGTGTCGGCTTCAGGCTTTAAACCTCATTAAAGCCCATTCTGTAATTGACATCATTGATATAACGTTGAATTAAGATAAAACATTTCACTTCTTTCGACAAAAAGTACGTAGGCTGATGTTATTGTAGCGAATCCAACAGTGGCAGCATATTGCGATTGGTTCTTGCCTCGGTTTTGGCCAAACGCTGAATATAACACTTTGTCTATGAATGTTCAGAGTTTGGAAAGCAGACTAGCTGTAGCCTACATGCTATCACACAGTGTAACACTAGCCAGGTGTAGCTGTCAGGGCTTCAACTCATAACCACAGTGACTGACGGACACAGAGCAGTTTCATTTTAAAGTGTTTATATTCTAAATGACAAAGCATGCTTACTTACTGAAATACACGGTGCAGTAAATACGCAAATTTCTTCTGAACAGCCGAAATTCAGGTCGAAGATATGAGTCGTGTGCAGTCGGTACCGATGTTCAGCTCGTCTTTTGTCCTGAGAGTGTGTTGTCCTATGTGCGAGGAGGAGGCTCGGCTCGCTCTCTCTCTCTTTCTCTCTCTCTCTCTCTCTCTCTCCTCCGTGACGTGGGATCGGTCTCTCTCATTCAGTTGTAGTACCTCACCGCAGAGCGCCACCTCTCATCCTCTCCCACTCCTCCTCCATCGCACAACAGTACCCAATCAGTAGACATAACATTAATACTACAATCACTTCAATTAGTCATAAATATCAATATTGGTAATGAATGGAGTCATCTGAAAATTCAGTTCACCCTGTACTTTATTGAAAACACATTATTAACACATTATTTGATGTTTTACTTGTGTGAATTTAATTTATTTTTGAAAATAAATACTCATTTCAAATCTAATGACTGTAACACTCCAAAAAATTTGGGACAGTTTTTCATTTCATAACACTTATTAAGCGTTTGGTCACTGAAGACACCAGTTGGTTAAGTTTAGCAAGTGAACTTTTCCCCCATGCATCCTTTATGTATTTCTTCAGCTGCGCAACTGTACAGAGCATTCATTGCCTTATTTTTCACTTCATAATGCGCCACACATTCTCAGTCGGAGACAGGTCAGGACTGCAGTTGTTGCATGGTGTTGACTGACAGGTTTACCAAAGTATTCCTAAAACCATGTCATATCCATTACAGACTCATGACGGTTTTTAAGACATTGACACCTGAGGGATCGGAGATCACACACATTCAGAAGTGGTTTTTGGTCCTGCCCTTTACGCACAGAGATTGGACCAGACTCCTTAAATCTTTTAATTATATTGTGCGCTGTAGAAGGTGAAATGCCCAAAGTCCTACCGATTTGTCTTTGGGGAATGTTATTCTCAAACTGTTGAATTATTCGCTGATGCATCTGTTGGCAGATTGGCAAGCCTCAACCCATCGTTCCTTTTGAAGGAATAGGCCTTTTTTGGAGGCTCCTTATATACTATGATTAGATGATTGCCTCACTTCGTATCACCTTCTTATTTCAACTTATTACATCACTATTAGTCCTAAATTGCCCCTGTCCCAACTTTTTTGGAATGTGTTGCATGCATCAGTTTCAAAATCAACATTTACCTTCAAAAAAACTATGTAGTTGATTAGGCAAAACATCAAATATTTTGTGTTTAAACGTTTTTTTTATTTTGTTTTGTTTGAATACAAGTCAAAATACATTTACAAATCACCCTTCTTTGTTTTTATTAGCATTTTCCATACTGTCCCCACTTTTTCGGAATTGGGGTTGTAGAATAGTATAATTATTTCATTGTTTTTTTTTCATATTATACAAATTATCATTCATTTTATGCTCGGCTTGGCCCTACAGAACACATCAGTTTAGATCAGTAAGCTTAGCTATGTACAATTTCTGATTTCTGTTCTGATATAATAATATAATGTAATAATGATGTAATGTGATATCACATTACATTAAAATATAGCTTAAAATGTGTTCTCGTTCTCTCTCTCTCTCTCTCTCTCTCTCTCTCTCTCTCTCTCTCTCTCTCTCTCTTCATATGCCCTCCTCTCAGAGTGAACTGATCACAAAATGCATGCTGTGCAGACAGGTCTTGCCATTATTAAGTACAGAAGTGTGAATCGAAACCTGGAAACCTGATTAATAACGCAGGAAATAAAAATGTGGATTCTGATACTAAAAGTCTTTAAACTCCAGAATCCATCAAGCTTTTTAAAACAGCATGATCAAAGGCATATATATATATATATATATATATATATATATATATATATATATATATATATATATATATATATATATATATATATATATATAATTATTTTTATTTTTTAAAGTTTTTGCAGGAAGCACTTAGATAGCAGACTGTAACATTTAACCTAACTGCAAAGTGCAAAAAATAATTCTCAGCCACTCACTAATCTACTTATCAAAAACATTTTAAGTAGATTACCACAATAACACTGTAGCAAATCTTAGTAATAACATAGTACGCATTGTCAAATTGAATTATGTCTTTAATGTCTTGTTTCATTTCTTCCTTCTGCTTTATAGGGCTGCTATGTTAAACTTGAAGTTATATCAGCCAGTGCATTTTTACATTGGCTGATATGACTATGAAATGTATATCATTGTACACATGGTAGATCGAGGTATATAACTGGACCTTAGAACCCTCTATTTTATGCTTCAGGGCATATTTACAATGTTTGTCAACAAAATTTCCTGTACAGTATCTTTTCCTCTCATGCATGTAAAAAAAGAGAAATTTCAGAGAATAGGCAATGTCTATAAAATGTTTTCACCACCACTATCAGAACAGCCAACAAGAAAAACTAAATTCTCCTTCTACTTCTATTTCAGGGACAAACTTTGCTGATGATACTCATATACCTGATGATATTTGAACTCTTACTATTCTCTAAGTGTAGCAAGAATAGCAAGATATGTGTTAGGTTAAACCACAACTCGGACTCCATTTCCCAGCATACACAACGGCCTACAAACATGGCCGCCACGGACTCTGCTTCCCACAGCACACATACACTGTCATGTTCATACTCACCTGATTACTGATTACATGTCCAGACGTCCAGAGTTTAAATCCAACCTGGAAAAAATGTTAGGGAGGGCCAGCCTGATGGACAAACCCACTCGGACGTTCACCATGTATTAAGAGAGGGAGCTGGCCGACAAGATGGCCTCCACAGTTCAGCTTCAGTCCCAGTCCAACAGGGCAGTCTCCACAGCTCAGCCCCAGGTCGACAGGGCGGCGATAGGGGTGACACAAGCATAAAGAAGCTTGTGTAAGGGATGCAGTAAAGAAGCCAAACTACAGTGTCCCACGTGTATCAAACTCCGGATACATGGATCATATTTCTGCTCTTGGGAATGTTTCAAAGGCATGTACCCACAGATGGCTCCACAAGAAAGTAAGAGCAGAGCTCCAGCTTGAGACCAACAAGGTGGTCTCCCCTGCAGAGCTCCAGCCAGAGGTCAATATGGTGACCTCATCTCCAGAGCTCCAGCCAGAGGTTGATGTCGTAACCTCATCTCTAGAGCTCCAAACAGAGACCCCCAAGCGGTCTCTCCTGCTTAGCTCCTACCAGAGGTCAATGTGGCGACCTCGGCTACAGAGCTCCAGCCTGAGACCCATGAGGTGGTCTCACCTGTAGAGGTCCTGGTTCCCTGGTTCCCAAAATTTCCCATTGAAGGCTGATGAGGCAACCTCCTCTGCCAAGCCACAGGGCTTGGGAGGCCGTCTTGTCCACCTCAGACAGGAACAGGATTTGGGAGGCCATCTCCTCGATCTCAGACAGGAACAGGGCTTGGGAGGCCGTCTCGTCGAACTCAGACAGGAACAGGGCTTGGGAGGCTGTCTCGTTGGCCTCCGACTGGAACTTGGCAGAGGAGGTTGCCTTATCAGCCTTCAATGGGAAAGACCTCCTGTCTGAGGTCGAGGAGATGGCCTCCCAAGCCCTGTTCCTGTCTGAGGTCGAGGACATGGCCTCCCAACTGTCTGAGGTGGACAAGACGGCCTCCCAAGCCCTGTTCCTGTCTGAGGTCGAGGAGACGGCATCCCAAGCCCTGTTCCTGTCTGAGGTCGACAAGATGGCCTCCCAAGCCCTGTTCCGGTCTGAGGTCGACGAGACGGCCTCCCAAGCCCTGTTCCTGTCTGAGGTTGATGAGAGGGCCTCCCAAGCCCTGTTCCTGTCTGAAGGTGATGAGACAACCTCCCAAGACATATTCCAGTTGGAGAGCGATGGCACTGCCTCCCATACCTCGTTCTTGTCTGAGGTCGACGAGATGACCTCTCAGGACATGTTCCAGTCGGAGAGCAATGACACTTCCTCCCTAGCCAGGTACCTGTCTGAGGTTAACGGCATGGACTTCTATACTCACACCTAAGCCCAGTGTCACGTCCAACCAAGTTATACTCATGCCTGAGGCCGACGGGATGGCCCAACCAGCTTGACTCGAGTTTGAGGCCGATGAGACAGCCCACTAAGTCAAGCTCCTGTCTGAAATTGACGACACAGCTTCCCAAGCCTGGGTCTTGCCTAACGTTTGACATAAGGTTACTGCATGCAAGCAGTTTATAAAAGTTTCATCAATCATTAATCATCACATGTGTATATGATGATCAATTTATGAACCCATGCACCTTTCGCCAGCCTGTGAGGTTTTAAGAGAGATGTTGAAGAATTAGCCCAACCAGACAAAAACCTTCACAAATATCTTTACAATCAGTGCAAATGTGAGACATTTTTCTTACTTTATTTTATTAAACAATTATATGAACATATTTAGAGCAAACAGAAGAGCACATTTAATGTACAAGCATGTACATTATGTCAATTTCCTATTAACTAATTAAAAATGTATAACATGAATAAATACACTAATGTTATAATATATTATACATATATTACGGACACTTTAGACACGCCAATCAGCCTACCGTGCATGTCTTTGGACTCGGGGAGGAAAAACAGACTTCATATTAAACCATAATGAACTTTCCTTTACTTTTACACTATCCGTTGTTACCCAGATGAGGATGGGTTCCCTCCTGAGTCTGGTCCCTCTCAAGGTTTCTTCCTCTTAACATCTTAGGGTGTTTTTCCTCGCCACCGTCGCCACTGGCTTGCTCAATTGTGATAAATTCGAACATTTAAAATCTGTATACCATGTTTATATGATTCTGTAAAGCTGCTTTGAGACAATGTCCATTGTAAAAAGCGCTATACAAATAAAATTTAATTGAATTGAATTGACTAAAGCTGTAACTATGGAAACGGAGTGTACCACTCTGGGTGTGTGGCATTGCTGCAGTTAATTCCTTTCGTAAAAGTAAACACCGTAATCAAAATATCTGTGAAATCAAAAAGTATGTTGCAATAAAAAGAAGCAAGAAATCTTTAACGTTCATATTCTTTCAGTACATTCAGTAATTTCCGGGCAAGTGCGCGGGAACGTGCCAAACTATCAAAGACTAGGGGAGAGCCTTACCTGGTAAATCCTTCCAACTACGTTTCCCTCCACTTGGTAATGCCACATTTTGGCGTATTTGGCAGGATTTACCTGGTAATTCATGTAGATGAGACATGGGTATTACTCTGATTTAATATTGGTTGTGGTTTGGGTTTTTTTTTTCATAAGTGGAACAGCAGTATGCGTTTGACTTTTTGGGGGACTCCTTGTTGTCCGGTTCCATTGTGGGGTGAGTGTAGTGGTTATAGGTATGGAGGAGGTGATGCAGGAGTTGCGGGAATTAGTGGTGCAATTGAGAGCTGTCAACGACCGGTTGCATCATGAACAGATGCCAGGTGAGTCACCTGGTCCTAGCACAGTTCCTTTTGTTGCCACCACAGCAGGGCCTGACCCTCCCCAACCAGTTGATGCTGATCTGGTGGTGCCGGAACGGTTTGTCTTTGTGCCTAGGGACCGACGGTGTCCAAAATTTAGTGGTAAATCCGGCACAGGCATTGACAAGTGGGTAGAGGAGGCTCAGGCATGCATGCGGACTTGTTATCTGTCCAATGGGGCAGTTTTTGTGAGCAGGACAGAGTATTACATCGCCGGGTGTCTCGCTCTGATGGGGTGAAGAAGGACTTCAGCTGGTGCTGCCATCGCTATTGCAAGTTGAAGTTTTAACGCAGTTACACCATGAGCATGGGCACCAAGGGCTTGAGCGCAACACTGAGTTGGTGCGGCAGTGTTGTTATTGGCCGGGCCTAACATCTGATGTGGCACAATGGTGTTGAGAGTGTGACCGGTGCCAGGCGGCCAAGGAAACGCAGCCTTTTCCTAGTAGCTTCATGGGCCATCTATTGGCCTCTCGGCCAAAGGAAATATTGGCACTAGACTTCACGGTGTTGGAGCCAACTCGTTCAGGGTTGGAGAATGTGCTGGCTATGAAAGACATTTTCACCAAGTACACTTTGGTGGTGCCTACACGGGACCAATGGGTGGAAACAGTGGCCCAAGTTTTGTGGTGGAATGGTTTTATAACTTCCGTGTTCCTGGTCGTATCCATTCAGACCAGGGCCGTAACTTTGAGTCCTCCCGGGTACGGCAGCTTTGTGTCTCGTATAATGTTGAAAAGTCTTGCACTACCCCTTACCATCCAGCAGGTAATGCTTAGTGCGAGTGTTTTAATAGGACTCTGCATAACCTTCTACGTGCCCTACCTGTGTCCCGGAAAGCTGATTGGGCCTTGTGTGGTATCCCACAGGTGCTGTTTTGCTACAATACCACCCCTCATCAGGCGACTGGTGAATCTCCATATTTTCTAATGTTTGGGCAGGAGCCACGACTTCTAGTGGACTTCCTGTTGGGTCGAGTCCAGGAGGTAGGGGTTCGTAGTGTGCACAAGTGGATGAGGAAATATCAGGCTAGGCTACAGGTAGCTTTTGAGGGGGCACGGGAACAACTGGAAGCAACTGCTGAAACATGACGCCCACGTCTGTAATGCACCACTGGAGGAGGGCCAATTAGTTTATTTACGTGAGTATGGTGCTAGAGGACGTCATAAAATTCAAGACCTGTGGAGCCCAGTGGTGTATCAGGTTGTGAAGGCATCCAAGACGGGTGGTGTAGTATACACCATTGCACCCGTGGATGACATGGGCAAGGTTAGGTGTGTTCTTCGCCCTGCCTTGAAGACCCTGATCCAGAAAGATAGTCCGGTTCCCAACTTGACACATCCCCCTGTTTTTGGGGAAGAGGTGTCGTCAGTAGAAGTATCAGAGGTTGCTTTAACGTTTTTCTTCCTTGATTTGCTTTATTGTTTTGCTTTACCTAGTGTTTTGCTTTACCTAGTGTTTTGCTTTACCATCATTCTCTGTGTTTTATTTATTGTTTTGCTTTGTCTAGTATTGTTCATTGTATTGGTCTATGTTTTGCTGCTATTTTTCTTTTATGTTCTGTAACCACAGGTACTGTGAGAGGCTAAGTGGTAAATTAGTGTTTTCCAGCCTCCAAACCTGTTGTTTCAGGTTTGTTTTGCTACACAACGACCTTACTATTTTTGCTACACAACCACCTTACTATTGATGGGGTGTATGCTATGCCTTATTGTCTCCATGCTATAGTGGTTGTATTTTCCATTTTGCATTGTTTACCATAATTCTGGTCCTGCTTAGGTGCTGTTAAATGCCTCTATTTCATGTGGTGGAGCCAGTGGGCCTGAATGTTATGGCCACCATACCACGGTGTCTGTAATACTTTTGTTTATCTTTCTTTGTTTATCGTTTAGTGTTTGTGTAATTTTGGGTTAACCGGTGTTTTCTTTCTCTCCAGGGCCAGCGAGTCTTGATGTGGGACAGGGAGGCTGGCTGCATTTATTCGGTGGTGTGTGCTTCACAGTGTGCTGAGTGTACCAATGTCCTTATGGTGTAGGTAGTATTTGGTGTGACTTGAGGTGGGCTCCCGAGCTGGAGCTGGCCTGCCTCGTTCCTGCCAAGCCTGGGCCTGGAGAAGTGCTCAGTTTTAAAATCCTTATTGTGCTTCATGAGAGAGCGATTTTATATGTATATGTTAAGTTTTAATGATGTTTAAGTGTCATAATGAAATGTAATTTTTATATTCGTACTCATGCCTCATTCTCATGTTCTTTGCCCGGAGTTGTAAAACTTCTGTGTGCCTTTATTTAGGAGTATTTCCCTGGTTCTCCCCCAGGGTGGTGTAGATGGATTTACTAAATTTTGGATAAACATTTCCCTCCACTTGGGAATGCCACAGCGGGAAAACAGATTTCTGGCCACATGCCAATGTCCATGGACCACAGGTTCTTGGGCAAGTTGTATGTATCACTGCTGAGTCCAACTGCCTTTAATTTAAGATGATAATCACTTGTTATACTAGCATTTTCACAGCTTGCCCTATTAAAACCAGCCATTTTGCTGGATGTTTTCCAGCATGTTCCGGCGGAAAAGTGGCGTCAATGCATACCCTCTATAGCATAGTTTCATGCAATGGTGGAGCAAGCTTTAACACAGTGTCACAACATACCTCCTGTGTGTAACTGAGATTCAGACCTGGCTATTCAATTCTGCAAGCTATATAAGCATTAGAGACTATGTAGGATTATAACTGAGAGATTAAATATAAAAATTATATTAAATTTGTCTCATTTTTAAATTAACGCTAATCACAGAGCTGAACATTAATGTCTGTGTGAAATTTTACTTACGCTATGATAAAATAATTTTCCCTTGATATCGTCCAAAGTCGTTTGAATTTTGGTGTCTTTTTTTTATATATATACATGTTAGTTTGGCATCCAGTAAAGACAGGACATTTCGTCATACCAGTGTACATGGAAATTACTAAATAAAGTCTGTTTGAATGTGCCCTGCGTTAGGTTGTGCCCCGCTCTCCCCTACATGACTTGAATTTGTCATCAAAAGGAGAGTCAACTACACAGTTGCAAGTTTCTGCAAATTGAACAATATTAGATTTCACAACAACTGTTAGTTTGAACACTTTATATCAGGGATGTCCAATCTTATCCGCAAAGGGCCGGTGTGGGTGCAGGTTTTCATTACAACCCATCAGGAGCCACACCTGATTCCACCTGTTTAATCAGTTGATCTTTGCTTTCAATAGAATCAGGTGTGGCTTCTGCTTGGTTGGAATGAAAACCTGTACCCACACCGGCCCTTTCCGGACAAGATTGGACACCCCTGCTTTATATCTTTCTGAATTCTTGTAATTGTTTAAAAATATTTCAATCTATCCAGCAAAATCAAGGAAAATTGTCCCATCCCACTGTTGTCAGAGTAAAGATACCAGGCACTCATGTGGACTGTTTGCAGTTTTTTTTAAAAAAAGAAGAAGAAAAAAACAAAAACACTTTATTTTGAGGGTTTTTTAAACATGTGTAAAAGTTTCCTTAGACACCTGTGCCTATTGGCTCCGGCAAGCCTTCCTCAGGGGGTCTATGAAAGTATTTTGTGGACAATTTTCAAGCACAACTGCAAACTGTATTTGCAATTGTGTTTCCTTTTTGGAAGCATAAATTGTCATAATTAATATGAAAATGCAAATCCTGTGTCCGTTTGCATTTTCATTTACACGAACATACGGTATCTGCCAAATTTCAAATGGTAACGCAAAGTCCATTTGCAGTTGCATTTTTCATGTCATGAGTTATGACCTTCTCAAAATCTTGATGACATGTTATAGCAACCACTAAACCACTCTCTAATCTGATTAACATTTTCTATTTCTCCTAGAGTCAATTATAAATAATTACAAATTGTATAGTTCCGGTCCTTGGTTCTGATTAGCTGAGCCATATTTCAAGCTGTTGT
Organism: Ictalurus punctatus; assembly: GCF_001660625.3. Classification (NCBI taxonomy): domain Eukaryota; kingdom Metazoa; phylum Chordata; class Actinopteri; order Siluriformes; family Ictaluridae; genus Ictalurus; species Ictalurus punctatus. The sequence goes on along the minus strand of NC_030431.2, from coordinate 9,949,644 downwards.
GAATTACTCTATAAACATACGCCTGTGACCTCATTACAACAGTATTATTGCTCCAAATAAATTTGTTTAAAATGTCAGATTTTTTTAGCATTTTTTTATGCTAATAATACCAGTTTCTGGGGAAAAAACAATTAAGAAACCGTGTATTATTCAACAGTCGTGTTTTCTTTTCAACATACATTACAGTTTGTCAGCCCAGTAACATAAAATAATAAACCAGACTGCAATACTAATTGTATTCTTTACGCTAGCTCACTTTACCCATTCACATTGGCTGTGTCCAAAATCGCGTACTATTCTACTACACAGTACGCAAAAAGCAGTAGGCCAGAGTTGTAGTATGTCCGAATTCTCAGTAGGCGAGGAACAGTAGGTGAGAAATACCCGGATGGGGTACTGCTTCCAGCAAGATTTTACAGTATGCAACCAATGGACACTACGCTAGTCAAAAATCCCATAATGCAATGAGGCTGATGTGGACGAGCTCAGAAAAAAAGATGGAGGAAGACATCGTGTCAGCTCTTTTTATGTATTAAACCTTGGTTAAACAGGACTTGTTTAACAATACCTGAATAAATTGTTAACTTGTTGAACGTTTAAACAAGAAAACAGTTGTCAAGTATTTGAAAACTTTTTTGTGATCCCTACCACCCTGCTACACAGTAGGTGAAAAGCAGTATGCCAAAGAAGTAGTATGTCAGAATTCTCAGTATTCATAAAACAGTAGGCGAGAAATACACGGATGACCTACTGCTTCCACCTCAATTCTACAGTATGGAACCACTGGACACTGTGGATACTGTGCTATCCCATAATGGAACGGGACTGGCGTGGAAGAGCTACGTCCAGATTGTATTCATTCACTTATACTGATCAGTACATACTGTATTAACGGCTGAGCAGTAGGTACTGACTCGAATGCAGTAGGTACTGCAGTTTCGGACACAGCCATGGAGTCCATGATGGCCATATTTGTAGGCCGCAATGCAGGATTGAATTAACTGGCTGGGTTGACCTGACTGGTAACAGTTAAACTTGCCAAACTAAAGAAGTGCTAAATATTTTACTTGTTAATATTTTGAACAAGTTGATTTTGAGCAATAAATTCAATAAATGTCTACATAAAATTTCATACTCAACAGTCACGTATGCCAAAGTAAAGAATGTAGTATATTTTAGAAGAGATGCATAATGTTGCTCAACTTGTTTTTGAACAATCATCTTGATTATTTAAAAGATGGATATTTTTCCAACTTGAATTTCCAAAAAAAATTCATTAAAATTCAGTAACACTTAATCTAGCCACAGTGAGAGGTAAAGTATACGCTAGACATGGTATCCAAACTGTAGAAGTTGATTAATATCAAACGGTTAATAAGGTCCTGGTGAAATTCCCCCCATTGGCCCTTCTCTATCATGGTCCCCTAACAATCCCCGTCTCTGAATTGGCTACATCACTATGGCTGACATCGCATCATCCAGTTGGATGCTACACACTAGTGGTGGTTGAGGAGATCCCCCCCCCCACCCCCATACTATGTAAAGCTCTTTGAGTGTCTACAAAAGCGCTATATAAATGTTACTGTAAATAACTAAATGACCATCCAGATTACAAATGTCTTGTAGGTTCAACCTCCAGGATATTGACGAAGAGTGGCCACCGTAAAATTCTTCTTTGGCAGCTGTAGCAGGACAGCAGCTTGTCCAAGTTATTAACCCCTCCTTTGGTGGCATTATAATTAAGTGGTTCAAGGTCCTCCCGGCCACTGATCCTTCCATCCCTGTGTCACATTTTTGCCCTTTTTGGATATGTAGGATATGTAGTATCACAGGCAGTCCAGACTTTGATTCCATATCTTGCTGGTTTGGAGGGCATACACTGCCTGCAGGGGCAACTGTCTCTACAAGCTGTTCTTCCACAGTTACATTGGGCCCAGGGTTGTAAAGAAGTGAAAGCCGGTCCACCCATTTGTCCCACACAATGCGGATTTCTGCCAGCTTGTCCCTCCACCATCTAGCAGATCTTGATTCAAACCTGTTGACCCTCTAGAATATATGGAAGCTCTCCAGATACATTGGGGCTCTCAAAATCGCTCCCCCGACTCAGTATCCCAAAGACTTGCAGTTGACCCATCTTGACCTATAGACACCTGCAAGGATGAGGATCCCAAAGTAGGCCCGTAAATGAGTATTGTCCATCTCTTTCCACTGTCTCCCCTCAAGGTTGGTCATATCCAGAATGATTTTCTGAATTGAGTCAGGAATCAGCAGCCCAAGCAATGACTTGATATCATGAACATGAGTTACTGCCATTCATGTGGGCCCTGGTACCATCCTTATTATGTTACCAACTGAATGGGATGACTCTCATTGGGGATGAAGACTATTCAATCTAGCCATTCTTGGACTTATATGTCTGCTGTGGGTCTTCTTCTGGTGCACGCTCTGAGCTAAGCTCATCTTCAAATTCACTTTCATACTCAGAATTTATTTCTACATTGTCCTCATATTCTGAAACATCCTCCTCTTCCACTTCACTATGTGTCTCACTGTCTTCCAATATTAGCTCTAAGGCCCTCTGAGCAGTGACTCTTTTGCTCATATTGCTGGTGGAGGATTATTTATATGTTTTGCCCCTTCCCCGATGTGCAGGTTTGAGGGGTGTGAGAAAATGTTATTGTGCAGGTACTCAAAATACAGAGGGTAAAGAGCAGATGGTAGCGGTAGCAGATGGCTTCTCGGTGCTTCGATTGTAACAATGTAGTAGGTGTGTGTGACAAATTGACCCGAACATCATATGAAGGATATAAATTTGTGACAATTGTCATATTGTGGGACATTGTAGCATGTGTACTCAATGATTTTTTTTTCTTTTACATGTTCTTCACAGAAAATAAGCCAAGGCCATGGAGTTTCAGGTTGAAAAACTTTATCCTTGTATCAATTTTCTTTTAGTAAAAATTTGAAACAGGTTAATTTGAACACCACACAAAGTTAAGGACACTTAGCATAAAACAAAACCTGTAATGTTTTAGATGGTCCCTCAGCTCTCCTTGCTATTACGAATTTCAATAGAAATCAGCAGATCAATTGCCAGAAAATAAAAGGTTGGAGCCAACTGTCTCGGTTGTGAATGACAATAATTTACATGCTTTAATCTTTTTGAGCCCACCATTCAAAAGTTGTTGAAAACAGAAATCCCAATATGCAAGCTAAACTATATTTTAAAATGTTAATTCCAAATTCCATTTGACCAAACAGCCATTTGAGGTGTCTTCTACATAAGAACATTAAATTTAACAAGGGTTTGAGTAGGAAGCCGACAATCCTTAATTATCATTAATAATTTATGACATTCGTTTTATATTCTTTTAATCTGATCATAGGTTTCTTCAGAAATTGTTCAAAACTAACTTGACTCACTAAAACCAACGGTTCTCCTGCTGACCTCCATGCACATTTGTCTGGCTTTCATAAACCCTATATTTTAGTAGAAACATCAACAATAACAGCACAGTGAATTTCAGGCACATGCAATTGTTGTTGCCACATCATGTCTAGGATTTGACTAAGTGATTATTGAAGAAGAAGAAGAAGAATTATCTTCATTATCAACATCATCAAATGAAGAATAATGGCACTAAAATCTACTAACAATTGACTACAATGACAGTGAGGGATAGAGAGAAGAAATACAATTTTATATGATCTTTTTAAACTTCATTCAACATTCAATGACGGTACTAAGATTTACCAAAAAAAAGTTACAAAGGAGGCATTTTTAAAGTAACAGGAGTAATTTTAAGCAGAGTACTAAATTCATCTGTATACGTGATACAAATATATTGTTTTAACTTTGCTTGAATGCTTCCAGATGGACAGGGAGCATAAGCTTTATTTTTTCCCTCACACATCTTTCCCTTAGCTCTGGTCTCTGCATTCATGGTTTGATCTTCTGCAGTTGAGGCTTTTTACATTTACTTGCTTGCACACTTCAGTACAGCCTTGGTGCCTAGATTGTCCATGTTGAAGGCTGTGACTCCTACGTTGGTTACTGACAGGATAGCAGAGTCTGCAGCCTGGCTGGCTTGTTTGCCATATCTTAATCACACACAACCAAGAGCAGGTCAGAACATCTACGCTTTTGATTAAGTACATTAGTAAATGTGAGTGGATGTTATGCTCTGTGTCTCGGTTTTTAACACCACTGACAACTTTCTCTTGTGATTTAGAAATACATAATATTTGGGTCAAGTGATGGATTAATCTACAAGGAATGCACTTCACAAATACAATGTAGGTTAAATGATTTTTGTGGCTAGTTGTCTATTTCCATAGACAGAACAATTCAATTCAATCTTATTTTACAGCACTTTTAACAATGGACATTGTCACAAAGTAGCTTTATAGAAATTCTGGATTTAATATTTAAATTTATCCGCAATGAGCAAGTCAGAGGTGACAGTGTCAAGGAAAAATTCCCTGAGGATGAACAGTCAAAATAATGTGCCAACACTTTGTATACAAACACTATATGGCGAAAAGTATGTGGACACCTGTGCATTATTGTGTGTTTTGAACATCCCATTCCAGAATTAGTCAGTATGGAAAATGCACAAAAAAACAAAACAAACAAACAAAAAAAAGTCATTTGAAAATTCAATTCACCCTGTACTTTATTGAAAACACATTATTTGATGTTTTACTTTGTGAATTTAATTTATTTTTGAAAATATACACTCATTACAAATCTGATGACTGCAACACACTGCAAAAAAGTTGGGACGGTCGACTGTTTACCACTGTGTAATATCACCTTTTCTTTTAATAACACTTATTAAGCGTTCGGTCACTGAAGACACCAGTGGGTTAAGTTTAGCAAGCGGAAATTTCCCCATTCATCCATTATGCATTTCTTCAGCTGCGCAACTGACAGGTCAGGACTGCAGGCAGGCCATCCTAGCACCCGCTAGCTGTAATGGATATGTCAGGATATCCATTGCAGACTCATGATGGGTTTTAAGACATTGGCGTCTGAGAGATCGAAGATCACGCGCATTCAGAAGTGGTTTTCGGCCTTGCCCTTTACGCACAGAGATTTGACCGGATTCCTTGAATCTTTTAATTATATTGTGCACTGTAGAAGATGAAAGGCCTAAAATCCTACCAATTTGTTTTTGTCTTTGTGTTGTTCTCAAAGTGTTGGATTATTTGTTGACTGTTGGCAGATTGGCGAGCCTCGGCCCATCCTTGCTCTTGAAGGACTAGGTCTTTGTTGGAGGCTCCTTATATACTATGATTAGATGATTGCCTCACCTGTTTCACAACACTTTCCTATTTCAACTTGTCACATCGCTATTAGTCCTAAATTTTTTTGGAACATGTTGCATTCATCAATTTCAAAATAAACATTTATCTCCAAAAAAAGAAAAACTATGCAGTTGATTAGGTAAAACCTCAAATACCTTGCCTTTATACTTTTGTTTGTTTGTTTAAATACAAGTCAAAGTACATTTACAAATCACTCCTTGAGGTCAGGGATCTGTGCAGGCCACTTGAGTTCTTCCACACCAATCTTGTCTTTATGGACCTCGCTTTGTGCACACGGGCATTGTCAAGTTCCAGTGAACTGTAACTGTAATGCTACAGCATACTGTAGAAAAATATACTATATAATTATGTGCTTCCAACTTTATGGCAACAGATTGTGGAAGAACCACACATGGGTGTGATGGTCAGGTGTCCACAGATTTTGGCCATATAGTGTATATTATAAGTTAGACTTACTCCTGAAATGGCTAGGGGAAAGTCCACAAGGACATGTAATAAACAGTATTTTAATGTAGCTATGGTATCCTGGAATTGAACACACTAAAATGGCAGTCATGTATGGACAAGGGGAAAAAAAAACAATAAATGCATTTAACTAGTGAATCATAAGTTATACTGGTGTTGAAAGTCATAATGGATCCTTACAAAGTAAAATGCTATGTGATGTCTGAAGAATGAAAGTAGTGGAATAATAAGAGGAACCAAACAGATAGCTGTATTAATTTTGTTTATTGCACTTGACTTACAGCAGGGGCTCCTCAATAAAAACAGACCCCTGTCAAAGTAACCTTTGAATGGCAAAATGTACTGAATAATAAGGCACTTAAAAGCAGTGTTAGTCATGAATGATTCAGTTTACAGATTTTTTTTTTTATTTGGCGTTATTTCCAGCCACCAGTTAAATGTTGCTAGGGGAATCCAGGATGTATTCTAACCCCCTAAATCTGAAAAATCAAGAGGAAAGAGATAGGAATGATGAAAGCATTTCCCCACAAGCACCACTGAAAATGTTTAAGATGTTGAATATTTTAGAGGAAAGAGAAGTGGATGAAAAGAAATCTACAGTGCTTTATGAGACGCTAGCACCAAGATCACCTGAGAGTTCCTATAAATAATGGAGAATTACATTAAACAACACCACCTACTTGTGCTTGACAGTCAGGACCATCTCAGAGCTTGCACTTTTACCAATTGTCTTTGCTGCTGTCTCCAGACCTGACCACATGGTTGAGAGACCTAACGTAAATAAACAATGAATAAGATTTAAATGCATCATTCATATGGAAAGTAAGAAAATTTTTAAAAATTATATTCAATGATAATAGATGAATTGCTCACCTTTTACACTACTAATAGCCACCATTTTTGCTCCACTCATTTTGGTGCAGGCATTGTTATTACTTCTTAAGGATTCTGGGATCAGTTTGCTGCCATGCTTCTTGACATGTGGTGTTATTTCCTTCCCAACAAATCCAACCACAGTTGAAAGGCCATTAACTAACAAAGAGTTATACAGTTATACTAAAGACTCATCATAAAAAGTCATTACATGTCAGACATTAAAAACATCAAAATCAATCTAAAACAGGGTAATCCATGGTGTCGATGGGAAGTGAGACAGAAACCTGTTCAAGTTTCATTTCTATTCGCTTTGGGTACATGTCAGGTCTCACGCTCAAAAACATCAATAAATGCTTAGACGCTATTTACATCTTGCATCAACATGCAGTTTCATTGGCTAGCATATTTAGTTGCAAAAATGACGTGTCATTGTTTAAGTTGCCTCCTAACAGGCACCTATCTATGTGGAAGACCATGTTCACACCTGACTACCTTAAGTATTCGCATGTTGTTTTGGAAATGTAATCCAATTACAATATTTACACAGTCAACCCAACAAGAACTAATGTAGCAATGGTGAGATTAGATTGTTCATTATCCAGATACTGATATCTATATAAAGATCACATTTGAATGTAAGGTGTAAATGGGGCCATAACGTGGTCTGTAATTGTACAATAATACCTCCTAAAACAAGCCATTGTGCACGATTGGTTGGGATAGAGCTGTGTAATATTACATCTGTGGTCTATTTCTAAACGCTCATCAGTGTTAAGCTCTTAACTGTTGAAGTGTGGGTAAAGCTACTGCTGTAGTTCTACTACAGATATAGATATAGCCTTCTCCATTTTAACACACTGGACAGTATTCTTTGCCTTAATGAGTACTGGCTGGGAGCAGAAAAAACATGAAACTTTGTAAGACGCATATTTTCTGGATCTTCATTCTGTCATCTTTAGACAGTCCTTATGTTACAGCAGGGTTCTCTTCATAATCTGTTTGCAGAGGTGCTTAATTCAGCTTCAATAGCCTTTCTTCATCCCCTGTCATTCAGGCACTTACCCAGAAACCGGCTGACTTTGACAGCTCCCCCTGTAGCCTGCTGGGCTACTCGCAGGCCTGTGGTGACTCTGGGACTGACCCTAGCTGGCGTCTCATCTGGTGTGATGTGTTTGCGTAGCTTGACTGCTCCATTTTGGATAGCTTTACCTGTGGCCTCTCCTCCCTTCACAAGGCCCCAACTGAGCAATGAAGACCCTGAATATGTAGAGGAGTTAGCATGTGCAGAAATAAACTAATATTTATTATTTATTTATTTTTATCATACTACAATCAAAATTATGAAGAAGATAATTATAACAACATTATTTTAAATTAACAGTTTGTCTTGTTTGTAATAAGACAATGTTTTGCTTATCCGGATTTGTCAAGTTAAAAAGAGAGAGTGTCTGTAGGGTGTCATTTAGAAACACACTGCCCCCTGTTGATAAATATATGACTCTCCTTGACCATTATCTTACTATTTTCTATTTTTCCCCCAAAGACTTTAAACATTAAACATTTTACATTTAAAAAGAAAACCACATAATGTATTTCCACAGATGTCTGAGTTTTTGTTCCATTTAACCTAATATGATTAATAGCTTTTTAGCTTGAGCCTCTCATAATGCCATATTTTGCTGTGGGCTGTGATCCATATCAGCAGTTTTATTCAGAGGTGTCTGGTAGTGGGTTCCCAAGTGGCACAACAGAAAAGCACTCACAACCCAACGATGCCACAGCCATCCATGGTCATGCTGTCGTGGTGGGAGGGATGGCATAGTCTCGCTCCCCTATCAATCATATGGACACTAGCCAGTCATGGGCTTCTAGCTTATGCTAAAGGGAGTGGATAGTGCTTTCTTCCAAGTTACAGTGCCCTGTGACGCAGCATGAACAGCAGTTCAAAAAGATGCGATTGGCTGGCCATATGTGTCTTTGGTTGGTTGCTGTTGTATGATAAGGGAAAACTAACTGGAGGATGGGCGTCAGTCAAGATTTAAAAGTTAGAGAGAAAATCGGGGGAATTTGAGCTCACAATCTGTAGTAACTCACGATCAGTAGTCCAGAGCCCTAAACACTCAGCCACCATGGTTAAGTTCAAAAGTGATTAAGAAGAAGTGGGTAAGATGTCTACAATATTACTGTGGCAAGAAAAAGTATGTGAACCTTTTGGAATTTCATGGTTTTCTGAATAAATTGGTCATAAAATGTGATCTGAGCTTCATCTAAGTCAATGGTATTGACAAATATAATGTGTTTAAAATAATAACACAAAAAAAATTCTGATCCCTCATGTCTTTATTGAGAACAACCAAAAAAACCTCATAGTACTTGTGGAAAAAGTATGTGAACCCTTGAGTTAATGACCTCAAAAAAGCTAATTGGAGTTTCATTAAGAAAATGAGTTTGGAGGTGTGGACTACAGCTATTTTGGCTGATAAAAACCCCTCAGGCTTTTGGAGTTTGTTCTGCACAAGAAGCACACGCTTATGTGAGTCATGCCTCGTCAAAAAGAGCTTTCAGAGGATCTACGATCAAGAATTGTTGATTTACATAAAGCTGGCAAGGGTTACAAAGTGATTTCAAAGACTTTAGAAATTAACCAGTCTGCAGTTAGGCAAACATTTTACAAATGGAGACACTTTGGGACTGTTGCTATTCTACCAAGAAGTGGGTGCTCAGTCAAAATTACACCAATAGCACAACGAAGACACATCAATGAAACAACCCCGAATGACAGCCGAAGATTTGAAGGCATCACTGGAACTGGCTAACATCTCTGTTCATGAGTCTACAATACATAAAACATTGAACAAGCAGGGTATCTACGGCAGGACATCACGAAGGAAGCCACTGCTTACTAAAAAGAATATTGCACGCCTGATGTTTGCAAAAGAGCACATTGACACTCCACAGTGGTATTGGCAAAATGTTTTGTGGACTGATGAATCTAAGATTGAACTATTTGGAAAAACCACACAGCACTGGCGTAGAAAGGGCACGGTATATCATCATGAAATCATCATCCCAACCATAAAGTATCTTGGAGGAAACATCACGATTTGGGCCTGCTTTGCTGCATCAGGGCCTGGCCAGCATGCAATCATTTAGCTGAAGATGAATTCCCAAGTATATCAGACAATTCTTGAGGATAATGTGAGAATGTCTGTATGTCAGCTGAAACTGTGTAGAAGTTGGGTGATGCAACAGGACAATGAACCAAAATACCGGAGCAAGTCCACAACAGAATGGCTTCAGAAAAACAAAATCTGCCTTTTGGAGTAGCCAAGTCAGAGCCCAGATCTCAACCCAATAAAGATGCTATGAAATGACTTGAAGAGAGCCATACACATGAGACGTCCAAAGAATATGACAGACCTAAAGCAGTTCTGCCAGGAAGAATGGGCTAAAATTCCTCCTGAACGATGTGCAGGTCTGATCCACAGCTACAGGAAGCGCCTGGTTGAGGTTATTGCTGCCAATGTGGGGTCAATCAGTTATTAATTCTAAGGGTTCACTTACTTTTTCCACTGCCATTTTGAATGTTGAATGAGTGTGTTCAATAAAGACATGACGGATCAGAATTCATTGTGTGTTATTATTTTAGGCACATTATATTTGTCAATACCCTTGACTTAGATGAAGATCAGATCATATTTTATGACAAATTTATTCAGAAAACCATGAAATTCCAAAAGGTTCACATACTTTTTCTTGCCACTGTATATCACAAGGCCAGTGACTTAATATTTCAAAATGACTTGGAAGACCAGAAGATAGAAAGGACCGGAAGTTCTTTCTATTCATAAATGCAAACCTGATGTGATGCACTGTGACATCTCACTCCATCCAGGTAAAATCTTCTCCTCCTTTCCCAAAGCTATGTCCTCTGAAGGATTGATGAGAGTCTTTGTATTCAGGTTAATGTTTCTGCCTGTAACTTCATCTGTGCCATTATCCTCTGCAGACTTCAGTTGGGTGAAAATCACTTTATTTGTCAGTAGCATGCAAAAATATGCACATAGCACATAATTGGTCTGTAGGGGCTAGTGGAATACAGTACACATCACTTGCTATATTTTGGATATGCCATTCAAATTGTTTCTCATAGATATCTTTGATATTTGTTTTGGCATTCAATAAAAGGGAATGATATGAAATATCAACCAAATAACCATAGTTTTCAGTGTATCACAATATCTGCCTATAACTTTTTCAAAGAGGATGATTGTGATGTTCTCCTTCATTTAAAGTCACATTGAACTAGAAGTACACTGTGTTTTATATCAGCCATCAAACCCTGGTTGGGGATTTTTAAAAATGACACCATGCCTTAACACTTTCCCATTCCCTAAAACACTGGTTCTAAAAGTGGATCATAGCTAACTTGCTCTTAACTTGCTAGTTATTTGTCTGGTCAATTGAATTAAATAAGTTTAATCCAAAACTCAGTAATTCAAAAGGCCTTCAAATAATGTCAGCTTAATGTGGACCTAATGTATTCCGTCAGTGGAAAGTCCTAGATTTAAAAAAAAAAAAAAAAAACAACCTCTATGGATCCAATAGCAAGAATTTTAGTGTACAAATCGAAATAATGAGGCTTTTACTTGAATAACTGAATTATGCTCATAAGATAAATCTGTAAGTCGGTCAATGTCAATCTATTTTACACTTAAAGGCTTTTTGTTTTGCTGCAAAAACTTTGAGCCATAAAACATTAGTGACCCACCAAAATCAACCCCAGAACTAGAATGTTACTAAAGATCTCCTTTTAGTTACAGTTCTAACAACACAGGTCATCATGGCTATTATTTTGTGTATTTCATATGCCAAAGGTTAAAGTAAAAGCCTTAGGTTGGGCTCTAGTGCTGTGTTACCTGAACTCTGAGCTGTGTAAATAAAGACAGGTGCTCTTGAAAAAGAGTTCTTTCCACTGCAGGCAGCTCTGAGGACAACACAACCCCAACATAGGACCCAGGCTCTGCTGCCATGGTATCAGGGAATGTGAACACACCGGAGTCGCTAAGCAGGACTGGCAGGTCTGGAAACAGAGGGTAGTACCAATCACACACCTGCAAACACAACACAGTTATGGTGTTTACTTCTACCTGTCACTCACACACAAGTTTACTTTAAACATTGAAATCATAAATACAGTAATAACAATATCCTAGTCTTTAAACTGAAACATTTAAACATGATTACATGCTGAACTGAAAGTTCAGGTCCTCCATTCAATTAAATGTGCTTTGTTACAGAGGGCTCAAATGGAACAAAGCAGTGCTGCGTGACACAGTATTGTGTGTGTGTGTGTGTGTGTGTGTGTGTGTGTGTATGTGTGGATATGAGGATGTGAAATAGACAGAAAGTGATAGACTACTAATGTCCATTTGTGTGTATTCTGGATTTGGCCAGTGACAGTGGATAGCTGGTTTTCAAAAGGGAAAAGTGCCAATACAGCACAATGCTAGAGCCATGGCCACCAGAAAAACAGCAATACCCCACAGAACAAACAACAGCATCTGGCCAGGAGTGCAGCCGTGGAACAACATTAACTGGCCTGCCCTTAAACTGAATGGTTAAAAAAAAAAAAAAAAAAAAAAAAAGAGCAGCTAGTGAAACCAAAAGTTTCAGTGTTAAAGACAAAAAACACTGATTTGGAAATCATCCAAATAAATTAGGTGAAAATTAAACTGCGTATAGTGCGCTGCACTGAAGATTCTTCTATGAATTATAATCTCAGAAGTATTCATAGAAAGAATTTTGTTTCTGCTCTTTGCATTTTTCCTGTGTTTATCCAATTTAGTTATTAGTAACGTCTTTCCTGACACACAATTAGATCCAGTCACAGACGCATGTAGACATTTTCAAGTTTAAATGTGTCTTGAACAGGCAATAGATGATAAGTTTGACCTCAGATAAGATAAAACAAGATAATTTAAGTTAAAAAGTAATTCTAATTCAATCAGAGAGCATGAGAATATTTATTCATTTAATGTACTATTGGCATAAAAAGGAAATTTAGAACTGGAAAAGGAAAATTATATGAATGTTTAAGAAATGTGAAACTGAATATTTAAGAATATTTTACCTCTGTTAATTATGTGCAGATAAAAAAAAAAAAAATTAAACTTCTTACTGTTGCTGGTTTCTACTCAAAATATACACACTTCTACTCAAAATATACACACATTATGGTCTTAATGCCTTAGATATAATCAAGTCCAGTAAGGCTTTGCTCACCTGCAGGTAAGCTAGACGATGTGTGTTGTCTTTGGTATCATCACTATCATAATGCTGGCTGCTGTTCAGGGTGATGCGCAGGTACCCTGGATATGATGGTACACTGACTTGCCCATCTGGTGCAAGAAAGAATATCTGCACCCCATGGGGCAAGAAAAAGAGAACGTCTTGATTTTGGGAAACCAGCTGTGGTGTTGGTAGTGAAGTACGGGTCATCCCCTTGCTCTGTGAAACAGAAACATGCCCATCTGTGGATTGTGGGGTGTAGGCTGGTGGCAGATCCCAGGGCACATCAGACGCCATGGCAGGTGAGTGTGGCAGACAGGGAACTCCACCTAAAGGTGTTGAAGCAAGCGCTCTGTCAGTATGGGAGCTGGCTGTCCCTGCTGATTGCATCAGGACTGGATAGCGATTCTTGGTAGCAGAGGGTCCTGTGGCTAAAGCAGACTCTAGCACAGTGAGCCGAGTGGTGATGTTGCTCAGCATTATATTCATGTTCATTGGAACCTGCTGAGCAACATTCTGGTCAGATGCCATTTCCAGGCCATGGAGGAGATGACATCTTCCCAGTCGGTAGAGGGCAATTGCGCTGTCTTTATTTCCCATATTATCCTCCAGACTTCCTGCACTGAGGCATTCCAATGCTTTCTCATAGTGCTGCTTTATATTCTGCAGCTTGACTGGCTCAGGAGCTTCCATATCTTAACACAAGGATGGTTTTAGGAGTGTGAAGCAGTGCATGTGATGTTAGGAGAGAAAAAAATCTGAGACTAAATATGAGGAAATGCACAGACAAACAATCCTGTAAACATTATTAGGTGACATTTATAGCTGTGTATTATGTTGAACACTGGAGACCGTTGCTTTGTGGATTTCATAAGAGTCAAGAAAAGCTACGAATGCTAACACCATCCCTATCATCATCGAATTGAGGGGGACATTTAAACACAAAAACTGATCCTTTCTGTCAGATAAAAATGTATCACCTCTTACAAAACTAAGCTATGCTGCAAAAATTGGCTGCTTGTTCTACCTGAAAGACAAGTGGCAAATTTCGTTGTGAGAATGCGAAGGTTACTGTAGACAGATCAGGGCTTCTATATTTAGCACTCTCCAACCCAACATAATAATAATAATCTAATTTTAAAAAGGTAGCTTACTAAAATGTACCTTTCCTTGACCCTGGGGGTAATATGCTTAGTATTCACAGCTTTCTATCTTTTACCTGGAAACGTTGATATAGTGCACCTTTAGATAGTTTTATATAATTGGACCATGGTTACCTTTTACAGTAAAACAGTGGTCACCAGCCCTGTTCCTGGAGATCTACATTCCTGCAGGTTTCATCTCCAACCAAAATCTAACAGACCTGTTTTCACTGTAAGAGATTGTCTGTTTGATTAATTGACAATGGAAGACAGCAGGAGGGAGATTGTACCAGTTTCTTTCAGTGACACTAGACCACGTAAAAGCCATCTGATTGTCTTTATAGTCTTTCATGGATGTCATGTAGACGCAAGTATTTTCTGTTTTGTATATTCTCAGGTTTCGCTCTCTGCTGTCCCAGACAAGTTAATGGCCAAAATATACGAAAGTTCACAAAATTAGAATAAATCCTAATAATAACTTTATGAAAACAATATTAATCCTAACCATAAATGTGTAATAGAGTAATGCAGAAGCTTAAAGCAGGGGTGGCACCTGTACTCTAAAAATGGTGGGGCAAATTGTTTGTCTGAGAGAAGAGGTACATCTGTCATTTGTCTATAAAAAAAGAAAATCACACAGACTAACATTATTTTATATATATATATATATATATATATATATATATATATATATATATATATATATATATATATATATATATATATAAAAATCACACACACACAGCTTATATATATTGCTATGGAGCCAGGATGGATTTCTGGATTTTTCTCACTGTCTGTTTCACTAAACATTTTTCTGGCAAGCCTTACTTAATTTCAGAATAAAGAATATGTGCATGTCATTTAAAATACTAAAACGTTAGAGATACTGACTCAACACACGTTTATTAAGCAGCAGTGAGCACCAAAGCACAATTTACTCTTCATCACTCATAGCAAATCCCCTTTAGGAGAAATGCCACTGGCTTAAAGCTTTTTTTTTTTATTTATAACAAACCCATACTGAACAGGCCAGTGAAATGAACACTTACTCAGATGGCTTTCTGCTGTTAAAGCTGTATGCTGAAGGCACTGCCGCGGTTTAACACACTTGTGAAAAGAGAGCGTGGATAAGAGAACCAAACCAACTGCGTCATTATTCTCAGTGTCGGGGCGTGAAGATGGGGTCCATTCAGATATACTGGCAGGTCCGCTGCTGGTCAAATGGGTGCCCTAAGCAGAATTGTATTGTTGTGCCTCCCCTCCCTCCCTCCCTCCCTCCCTCCAAATGTTATTGAAGTTTAAAAAATAAATAAATAAATACCCACACACAACTACATTACTGGTCGGAACAGAACTTTAATAAAGTATTTTTTTTTTAAAACAGAATTGTAATTATAAACAATTGTAGCTCTACAGCATAAAATTCAAACTAAAATTAGACATTAAATAAAAACATTTGAAAAGAATAAATATTATAAAAAATAAAACAATAGATTAAATCAAAAATAAACACTGACATATGTCTTCTGCTGGAGCATTCCAAATTTCAACATTTACAAAGGCACACTCCTGCTTTTCCTGGCAGCGAAGTCATCAACGACTTCATCGTGTGATAATGTCTTTGCTAATTCAGAGTTGATGTTGATTATTGACAGACCACTCAAGTGCTCTTATGCCATACTTGAGTGCAAGAATGTTTTGATGAGCTTCATTTAAGAAAAACTTCACTCAGCAGAGGCAACAGTCACAGGGAGTGTCACAGCTGTGTGCAGAGCTGCAGAGCAATCCAAAGGTTTGTGTACAACTCTTGCAGGTGGCTGTCATGAAGAAATGCTAGCATCTCCAGAGCTGTTTTGAGTGGTGGCAACTGTGGAAGATTTAGGATTTCTTGAGCCAGCTCTTGACCATCAATATCAGAACCTGCTTCTCCAATTGTAGTCATTGTCTTCTCTACCACAGTGCAGTGTTTCTGTAAAGTCTCTTTCAACATCCCTTGAACATGGCTGAAATCAAGCAGCACTCCAAATCTCTCTTTGACCTTACTGAACACTCCAAATCTCTCTTTGACCTGACTGAACACTTCAAATCTCTCTTTGAAATTTTCAAAGTGATGCCAAAGCAGAGTCCACAATAGTGTTTAAAAATGTTCCCTCAAGCTTTTTGAGGGCATCACTGATGAGTGATCTGCAGCCTCATAGCCAAAATGCCTTTTAGTGCTCCTCAGCCTTTTCTCTTTAAGCTCAGACTCTATGTTTAGGACTTCACAGAGTTCCTTTGCAGTTGACTGAGCATCTGCAAATCCAGTATTTCCAGAGAGAATGTTTTGCGCTCTCAATGAGTCGAACAGCAACATCCAGTTGCATTGACCTCGACTGAAGCATCTTGTTCACCTGGTTAATATTTGTTAAGATGTCAAACCATACAAGAGTGCATATCAAAAACCTAAATGAAACCACTTCTTTTGCCAGGGCCTGAGCCTCTACTTTGGTCACTGGATCATTCACAGTTTTCTTCACCTCAACGAGAGTATTTCTGACCTCCTTCACTTGGTGTATGACAGCTGTAATGCTTTGCAGTCTGCTTTCCCATCTTACATCATTACAAGACTTCAATGTGAGATGGACATGCTTTAACAAGATGTTCCATCGCTGTGTAGCTCCTGAAAAGAATGTGAAGAGAAACTCTCATAATAAAAGTAGCAAACAACATCCTTAGATTAATTGAATGTGCACCACAAGGTACACACAAAGCTCTTGGGTTTTGCTTTAGCAGTCTCAATAATAATTGGGTCAAATAAAGTATCAAAAGCAAGTCATTTTATGTTAAAAGACATCATGTAATATACATAATATAAAACAATCAACTTATGTTCATTATGTCATCAGATGCCATTATATCATTATTTCATCATTATTCATCATTATCATTATCATTATTTCATTATCATTATCATTATTTCATCATTATTTCATATATATCATTATATCATCATTATATCATCAGATGCCTGCAGAGGGCGACAACGGCCTAAGATTGTTTTTGTTACACTTTACAGCTCAAATCCTTGTTTATTATTGACCAAACATGCCATTCAAACGTCCACTTAATCTTTAATATTTGGCCAGATCTTTGCGATAGAAATACTACAGTGACTGTAATTTTTTTTTGAACAAGAACATGTGGACATCAAAACATGCTAACTCAGAGCGAGTAACCAGGCATGTTTAATTAATATCAACCATTAACTTCAATAGACAAAAATATAACGTGTCACAGGTTTGTGAACATACCTGAAAGTGAGACACGGGATTGATCTTGGGCTTTTTTTCTTTTCCGGGCATATAGCTGTCCACCAATTACGATGTAATGATGTGTCGTTCATGACGAGCTGTTTCAAGGAGTGATTCGTTCATTTTTCACCGCGCATGCGCTGCAACATCTCCATAGGTTCTGTACCGGAAACAGGAATGGTTAGTATGGTTATATATATGAACACAGTACATTAAGCAGAAAATCTCTGCATACTCAGTAGAGGGCCTAAGTAACATTCTACACTTCCTTATTATACCTCCTTAGTCCGTATATATTTCACTAATGCTTCAGTTAACTATAATTGAGGTTTATGCAACCATTCATGCACTAATATATTCCTTCACTTTTCCTTTCTTCAATTACTTTATTTCAGTACTGCCCCACTTAATTTATGTTGTGTTATGTTGTTACAGTAGTACATCCTGTGTGTACACACACACACACACACACACACACACACACACACAAACACACACACACAGTATCTCACAAAAATGAGTACACCCCTCACATTTTTGTAAATATTTGATTATATCTTTTCATGTGACAACACTGAAGAAGTGACACTTTGCTACAAAGTAAAGTAGTGAGTGTACAGCTTGTATAACAGTGTAAATTTGGCGTCCCCTCAACATAACTCAACACAGTCGTTATTGTCTAAACCGCTGGCAACAAAAGTGAGTACACCCCTAAGTGAAAATGTCCAAATTGGGCCCAATTAGCCATTTTCCCTCCCCAGTGTCATGTGACTTGTTAGTGTTACAAGGTCTCAGGTGTGAATGGGGAGCAGGTGTGTTAAATTTAGTGTCATCGCTCTCACACTCCCTCATACTGGTCACTGGAAGTTCAACATGGCACCTCATGGCAAAGAACTCTCTGAAAATATGAAAAAAAAAATTGTTGCTCTACATAAAGATTGCCAAGACCCTGACACTGAGCTGCAGCACGGTGGCCAAGACCATACAGCGGTTTAACAGGACAGGTTCCACTCAGAACAGGCCTCGCCATGGTCAACCAAAGAAGTTGAGTGCAAGTGCTCAGCGTCATATCCAGAGATTGTCTTTGGGAAATAGAGGTATGAGTGCTGCCAGCATTGCTGCAGAGGTTGAAAGGGTCGGGAGTCAGCCTGTCAGTGCTCAGACCATACGCCACACACTGCATCAAATTGGTCTGCATGGCTGTCGTCCCAGAAGGAAGCTTCTTCTAAAGATGATGCACAAGAAAGCCCGCAAACAGTTTGCTGAAGACAAGCAGACTAATGACATGGATTACTAGAACCATGTCCTCTGGTCTGATGAGACCAAGATAAACTTATTTGGTTCAGATGGTGTCAAGTGTCTGTGGCGGCAACCAGGTGAGGAGTACAAAGATAAGTCTGTCTTGCCTACAGTCAAACATGGTGGTGGGACTGTCATGGTCTGGGGTTGCATGAGTGCTGCCGGGACTGGGGAGCTACAGTTCATTAAGGGAACCATGAATGCCAACATGTACTGTGACATACTGAAGCAGAGCATGATCCCCTCCCTTCGGAGACTGGGCCACAGGGCAGTATTCCAGCATGATAACGATCCCAAACACACCTCCAAGATGACCACTTTGCTAAAGAAGCTGAGGGTGAAGGTGATGGACTAAATCCTATTGTGCATCTGTGGGGCATCCTCAAATGGAAGGTGGAGGAGCACAAGGTCTCTAACATCCACCAGCTCTGTGATGTCGTCATGGAAGTGTGAAGAGGACTCCAGTGGCACCCTGTGAAGCTCTGGTGAACTCCATGCCCAAGAGGGTTAAGACGGTGCTGGAAAATAATGGTGCCACACTAAATATTGACACTTTGGGCCCAATTTGGACATTTTCACTTAGGGGTGTACTCACTTTTGTTGCTAGCGGTTTAGACATTAATGGCTGTGTGTTGAGTTATTTTGAGGGGACAGCAAATTTACACTGTTACACAAGCTGTACACTCACTACTTTACATTGTAGCAAAGTGTCATTTCTTCAGTGTTGTCACATGAAAAGATATAATCAAATATTTACAAAAATGTGAGGGGTGTACTCACTTGTGAGATACTGTGTATATATACACATACATCAAAAATGTGGAATGTTAGCCATGACAATTTTTCTGTTATAATCTTGATTATGGCTGACAGCTCATGGAAATCTAAAATCCAGTATCTCAAAATAGGATAAAAACATATATATATATATATATATATATATATATATATATATATATATATATATATATAAATGCAGAAATGTCAACCTTCTAAAAAGCATGTTAATTTCTGCACTCAATACTTAGTCAGGCTCCTTGCATGAATTACATGAAACTGCTTCAATGGGGCCTGCCATGGAGGCAATCAGCCCATGGCACTGCTGAGGTGTTATCTGGCCACTTCTTTGCGACAGAAATACCAGTCACTAAATTCTGCAACAACATGTGGAAACCAAAACATGCAAACTCAGCAAGTAATCAAGCAGATGCCTTGGTGGTGGTCAGCTTATTAGCAGCATTAAGCACCTCACCCGTTAACTACATACCTGAAAATGAGACACGGGATTCATCTTTGCCTTTTTTCTTCTCAACTTAAATCAGGTTCTACTGTGTCACACCACCCTGGCATTGATTCTTTTCTACCACATTCCACTAGTCTGGTAAAGCAGATCCCTTCATTTTTTAGCCTCCTATATTGCCAATATAAAAGGCTCAAATGTTAATTTAATCCTATATCATGTAAATTAAACCCATTATAAAAATGCTAACTTACAATTTGTGTTTTGCTGAAGAATTTTGAAAAATTAAGTTGTTTGAATACATAAGCATTTTTCAAATTTTAAACACATGGAATGTAGTTGTTTATATAGTAATCCATTTTACAAATATAGATGTTAATAGGACTGAGGGAGTGATCTAGCAGATAACTGCTAGTTTCAGTTTAACAAATCTAGGCAGTTTTAAACAATCGAGCATTAAGCTACACCAACTTAAAGTGTACTGTGTCAGAGCTCAACAAGCGTTGTTAAAGTTGGGAAAAATAGTAGGTAAATAATTCCATTAATACACCAGTAATTATAGCTTGCGATAACCACCTAGTAACATCAGCTAGCTATAGCTAATTTGCCGACCACACGTTTCAAAATTATGCAAACTTAAAGTATACCAGTAAAGCAAAAAGGGAATCCCTGTTGTAGACAATCTAGATTTGAACAAATACCATTCATTGCTTTTATTTTACCCTCTGTAATTCATAGTCATGAGTCACTTACAAAACTATAATCCTTTAGGTTTTGAGGGGGGGGGGGGGGGTAAAGTTTAGAGGCTTTTAGAAATAAATTTATTTTAAAAATTAAATAAATAAAAATAAAAAAAAAACCCACAACCCCATACAGGTATGACAACTCGTTCCATTTATTTAAAAACCAAGAGAAAAGGCAGTCTGAGAGTCCATGATTGAGTGTGCATGACCAGTCCTGAGGGTGGTAATAGATAAACAGGCTATACCCAATGTCTGTAAAGAGGAATCCAGGCCCATGTCCAATTATACACCTTAACTAAAAGGTAACAAGTTGCAACATTTTATTGCTCACTCACTTCATTAGTCACTATGATAAAAATCACATTTAAGAAAGAAACTTATTTAAAAAAAAAAAAAAAAAAAAAAAAGCTTAAAAATCTTGACAGTTCATGCAGTATCTACATATGGAGGAGTAAGCGCTGCAGTTTATTAGTCTTCTTGGATTGACTGGACATCAGTGCACTGGTAAAGTATCCACTGGTTTAATCAGGGATACACTGCAGTACCTGAAAAGAGGGCACAGTCACATTAATCATCCAGGTAATAGCCCCCCCCCCCCTCTCCCATACATACCATAGCTACAAGAAAGATCCTCATGCTTCAGAGAGCAATGGGAGAATTCAAGTTTGCATCATTATTTTAAACAGATACAGTTAGTCACTTAGGGGCAACCTTAACTCACTTTACACTCCTATACTTTTCACAGATCGCCTGCTGGGGCAGACTACTTGCAGCCAAGTGAAGCCGATGGAGCTGAACTAGACATGGTGCAATCTCTGCCAGAGTGTAGCCAGTAAAGGCATACAGAGAATCAGGCTGCTAAAAGAAAGGCCAAGGATCATCAGGGCATAAAATCCAACAATACCCTACCAGACATTAGCATAGATTTTATAAGTCTCTGCAGTAACTAAGCCAGCAATTTGTCATGTTATCAGCAATACTACATTAGTACAAGCCAGCCAAGTTGAGAACAGAACCTCACCCATAGGGTTCTGTTGATAGTGTAGTTTGCCAAACAATAAGCTGCAGCAGCGATCATGGATGGAAGATACTTGAGAAAGGGGTCCACTTCAAGTAAGCCCAGTTCTGAAACATACTAAAGCGGGGGGGGGGGGGGGGGGGGGTTAAACTAGGGTTCAAAGCTCAACACACTTAGACATATTGGCACTAACAATTACCAAAGCAAGATTTGCAGTTTTAACACAGACAGCTCCTGCCAAAAGGTACTGCATCAAAAACTGGTGACTTGTTGGTGCAGTCATGTCAAAGGACAGCACTTTGAGCATAAGGTGCTCCATACGCAGGAGCTGCTTCTTGGTGTAGGTGTCATCAGTGATGTAGACAAATTCATCCACCTCTGGAGGATAGATCTCTTCATATTTCCTAAAGGATGCATACAGGTTTAAAGTTGATTATATGCTCTTTTTTTTTAAAAGAACATTTACAAGCTCCATACGTACGCAGCCAGTAGGATTGCAGCAGTCCCCACAAGTTGCAGTTTTGCTCTGAGAACAGACATGCAGGAGAGAAAGCGGTCCAAGTAATTCACTGCCAGATAGATGGTCTCAGAGCATAGCTTGTATTCCTCAGCAACTTCAACCAACCAGTCAACAAGGATGACCCTCATACAGTTGGTGATGTCTGGCTGCTTGCTCATATAACCAGGCTTTGACCTATATCTCAACTGGAAGAAAGAGCAGACAAGTCAAGAAAGCATAGATGGGACAGAATATTTACAAGTTTTAAAGTATAAATACTGACTTCACTTTCTCGCAGGTGTTTATGAATGTCATCGGCATACTCAGCAACAGGCCAGTTGTCCTCAGAAATGAGTGGTTCTTCCTCTGGCAGGGACTGCATAGAAGCATCCAAACTTGAGCCTGCATAGACATACAGTTGAAATTCACAAGTTCTAATCTGAACCAGCCTCATGCTATAGAGCAACCATAACCAACCTGAGTTAAAGTCATTAACAGCAGTCAAAATCTGAAGATCTGATGGATGAAGAGAAACAGCCAACTGCACTCCAGTTATTTTAGCAGCTGGCACCTCAGCTGGTTCAACCACTCGGACGGAGGCAGAAGCAGATAGATAAGACAGGGCATCATGTCCATAGCCAGATACATGCAGTGCTGAGCCAGGTTTAGCTAGAACACCCTTAAGAGGAATGGGACATATTTAAGCTTCCTTATTAATTCAAGGAGGCTCAAGGCATGGGTGGGGAGATGGAGCAGAACTTATAACCTCACCTGGTTACTTCTTCTAGGATGATCATTTTCAGTCAAAACACCCAGCACCACCCTTTGGCCAGACTTTACACGAGGACCATCCACCCTTCCCTGAGCAGACAAGTTCTCCTGGCTGGCAAAAGGAGAAAGGTCACTGGAACTCATTTTCCAAAATGAATCAGCTCAAATACCAAGTCTAGAAGAAGTCTTGTTTTATTGCAAGTGCAACCTTTAAATACAAAAAAAAAACACACAAAAAAGTAATCATTTACAAGTTGACAGTCCTGTAAAGTTAGTTATATTTCAAACCAAAATCATTCAAACTTGTTGACAGCTAAGTCCATGTTAACAACTGGGAGGAAAACAAACTGCCAAGTAGAGAAAAGAGTGGGCAAATAAGACACTAAATCATGAGATATGACTGAAACGATTCAAAACCACAACAAACAAACCTTTTGTCAGCGCAAACCAGCCAGAAAATTAAAAACACTACTCGAACACTAAATGTCAAAGCTTCCTTCCAATCACTTTATAGTTGCAGGTCGTCATTTAGGTCAGTAATTCGACCAATAACAGCGCATCTGTAAACGGACAACCTCTGGAACTTAATTAAGTGCTTGCTCATTTCTAAGGTGTTGCTGATTGATTAAAGACGCCGGAAGCTGGCTAGTTAATAACGCGTCACATGGCAACGTAACCGTAGAGTTTTCTTTAAAAAAAAAAAAAAAAAAAAAAAAAAAAAACCCATAGAAATGAACACTTCCGCATTTAGTTCAATGACGCAGCAAATAACTAAAATTATGCGCTTTGTAATTTGAGAAAACCGTTTGCTATTTATATAATGAGTAAAAGTATCCTTTACAGAAAAATCACAAACACTGCGTGATCATATATTTTTCCTTATGTTATTGCGGATGTGTAGCCTAACGCGATCATATGTGAAGGTGCATTTCACCATGTTATCCCCTACCATTACAAATGTTAAAGGAAACGATCAATTAAAACCAGATGCCCTACAGATGGAGAAATTAACGTGTCATCATGTGACTATGTGATCATCTGAAAAATAAAGCCACATGTTTTCCATGTAAGAAAAAAGAAAAATGAATCATGTGGTGGGGGAAAAATACATGCACCACATGTACATGTGAAAAATAAAACCACATGCCCTACATGGGGAGGTGGGTGTAATAATAAAAATGTTTTTAAAACAACAACAACAAGAAGAAGAATAAAAATAAAAACACATGCATCAAGTGGGGGGAAAAACACACTACTTGTGGAAAAATTAACATGTGGCATCATGTCAATAATACTTTACCAAATGGGAAATTAAAATCACATGAACTACCTGTGAAATATTAGTATGTGAAACTAAAATAATCTTGTGGGAGGAAAAAAAGCATATGCATGTAAAACAAAGTGAAAATGTGTAAAAACACACATGTAAAGCTCAGAGTTTGTGTGTTTGTGTAAGCCAAATATGGCCTTATTCTCCTGCTTGTCCTGATGATTTTCTGATGAACTTTTAACTAGAAGTCAAAGGACCCTTGATTGATACAGTGTGTGGAGTAACTTTTTACTTTATATATGCTACCTCTAGGTCAAATTATTCATAAACATGAAATTAGCTTCCACTGTTATGCTGATGATACACAGCTGTATGTTTCAGCAAAGTCAGATTACAGGTAGCAGCTTAGTAAAGTTGAGGAATGTGTAAAGGACATTAGACGTTGGATGCTAATTAACTTCCTTTTACTTAATTCTGATAAGACAGAAGTAATTGTACTAGGAACACGTGTAGTTAGAAGTAAGCTTTCTGATTACACAGTAACTCTGGATGGACTTTCTGTTTCATCATGTGCAGTAGTAAAAGACCTTGGTGTGATTATTGACTCCAGTCTATCATTTGATGCTAATGTGGATAATATTACTAGGATAGCCTTTCATCTCAGAAATATTTCTAAGATAAGAAATATATTGTCACTACATGATGCAGAAATATTAGTTCATGCATTCGTCACCTCTAGACTAGATTACTGCAATGCCTTACTGTCTGGATGTTCCAGTAGGAACATAAACAAACTCCAGTTAGTCCAGAATGCAGCTGCTAGAGTCCTAACTAGAACAAGAAGATACGACCACATCACCCCGATCTTATCAACACTGCACTGGCTCCCAGTGAAATCACACATCGATTATAAAATACTATTATTAACCTATAAAGCACTAAACGGTCTCACGCCACAGTATCTAAGCGACCTTTTGGTTTTATATGATCCGCCACGCCTACTTAGATCAAAAGGTGCAGTCTATTTGTCGGTACCTCGAATAGTGAAGGCTACAGCAGGGGGAAGAGCTTTCTCTTATAGAGCCCCACAGTTATAGAACAGTCTTCCAATTAGTGTTCGGGACTCAGACACAGTCTCAGTGTTTAAGTCTAGACTTAAAATGTATTTGTTTACTCAAGCCTACCCTGACTAGACTTTCTGTTATGCTAATTCCCAGTCCTAATAATCTTTTCTCTCCCTCTCTCCTTCTGTCGAGCCACACACGATTTTATGGAGATACTAGAGATCCTGATCCTTTCTGATCTCCGGACCTGCCTGATCCGTTTCAGATGTCCTACTTCTGGATGGAGCTCTCATCTACTCCAATTCCAGATTGCTGGGACTACGGCTGCTTCTAAGGCCAAACAGACTGTATATAAATACATAATGAACTTTTTCACACTATCTGTTGTTACCCAGATGAGGATGGGTTCCCTTCTGAGTCGGACTCCTCTCAAGGTTTCTTCCTCTTAACATCTTAGGGAATTTTTCCTTGCCACCATCGCCACTCAGTGGCTTGCTCAATTGGGATAAATTCACACCTTTAATATCTATATACCGTGTTGATATATCTATAAAGCTGCTTTGAGACAATGTCTATTGTAAAATGCGCTATACAGATAAAATTGAATTGAATTGAATTGAATTGAGTTGAGTTACCCAAGGCTTAGTGGTTAGCACGTTCGCCTCACGCCTCCAGGGTCCAGGGTTCAATTCCCGCCAGGGCCATGTGTGTGAGGAGTTTGCATGTTCTCCCTGTGCTGCGGGGGTTTCCTCTGGGTACTCCGGTTTCCTCCCCCAGACCAAAGACATGCATGATTGGCGTGTCTAAAGTGTCCGTAGTGTATGTGTGAGTGTGTATGTGATTGTGCCCTGCGATGGACTGGCACCCTGTCCAGGGTGTACCCTGCCTTGTGCCCGATGCTCCCTGGGAAAGGCTCCAGGTTCCCCCGCGACCCTGAAGAAGGAGTAAGTGGTAGAAGATGGATGGATGGATGGATGAGTTACCCAAGCAAGGTTTTCACAATAAGGGAGCATTTTAACTAGACCTCAAAGTGGAACCTTTCAATTACTGCTGTAATGGATCACAGAAAAGCGTTCACCCTACTGTTGGGAGATTGTTAGTTGGAAGCCTGGCAGTGCCACAGCCATCCAAGGCCAGGTGCCAAAGGAAGCAAAATTGGCTATATGCTGTCTGTGTGGTAGGGATGGAATACTTTCTCTTCCCTGTCAATCACAGTGACACTAATCAATCGTGAGCGCATGTATGTGGATAAGGGCAGAGAGTGTTACACTCCCCTGTTGGGTTGGCTTCATTAGTCAACTGAGTGAATTATTACCAAAAAGGATTCAGAGAACACCTAAACAGGTTGGATATATAAATTTGATTGATTGGCATTTGTCCAGTGTGTTCATGTCATGTTCCCAGGATAGGCTGTAGAATCCAGGATAGGATAGTATCCACAAACTTTGACCTGAACACTCTGTCTCATACAAAAATAATGGAAAAGACTATTATAAAGCTCAACTCTATTCTAAATGAAACGTTTTAAAAAATGATTATAATAAAGGTCTCTCATTATTCTTACCACATTCTTTTGTTGGGAGGTTAAATTGAACACTATCCAGATAAAATTAATCACTGTAATATGCTCTAAATCAGTCAGTGTGTATTTAACTGGCCCTTGCATGCATCTGAGCACTTAATTTAATTGAACTAAACTGTGTTTGCATGAATTATTGGAGCATAATTGGAAGGCTGCAGCATGTAATGAGCAAAGAAATGATGGGTTTAAACAGCTGTTTGATTGCTGAGATTAGTTTAAAAAGCTGCCTTTGTCCTCCATTATGATTGGATAGCTTCACTTGTGTTTGAATGTCTCAATTTTTAATTCTTTTAATTCTGAACTTTTAGAATTTATATAAAGGTCCCAGTAGAAACTGGGTTCCTTCCATTCAATTATCTTGATGTATTGGGACTGGTCAGCAGTATAGGCAGCTGAGATTCTAAAGCTTCAAATAGTACCTTTTCAAATCTAATACTGGCTAGCAAACCATTTTTGCATTATCATCCAAAGTTCTCTTTACAGAGAAATGTTTGTATGCTCCACTGGACATTTATTATGCAGTTGTGCAAGTCATGTTTTAGTGTGATGAAATGTGCCTATTTAATTTTCCTTACTTCTCAGACACCTGGGAAAACTTCCATTTCCATGATTTCTTATGTCTACACTCTAAATTTTGTAGAGAACTGCATATGCCTGTGTGTTTTATGACAGAAATGTGTAATTGAGATTCAGCTGTTGAGTGTGCTGCCAGGCGACTGTGAGAAGGTAATTGTGTCTGTACTGCCACAGACATCCTGCGATCTCTAAGCTTCCGATTACCATGCAGGGAGCAACAGTGCAGAAACATGGCAGATGGAGGAAGAGAAAAGAGGGCTTCAGAGGAACACAGAGGAAAAGGTGGGGGTGGGGTGGGGAGGTTTTGTTCATGGTGTACTCTGCCAACACGCTCCACTGTGTCAAGCTCAACGCCTCACCACAAGCAATTCATAATTTTGATTGACACGATGCCATCTTCTGTGGCAAAGCCTCTTCTGCATTCATGTGAAAGTCTGCAAGACAAATTAGGAGAAAAAAGCACATCCATTAAAGGGGCCGTAGTTCATATTTTTCATTGTCTTCCAATTACAAATGACATTAAATTATGTGGAGATCTCTTCATTTTTTCCACAGCTATATATATACAATTAAAAAAGGAAATAATATGATCAATGTGATGATAATGTGATGATCAAGTGCATCACATGCCTGCAAAAAATGTTCAGAAAGATGAGCTCTGTGATGGACATGTTAGGTGTGTTTAAAGATGGTAAAGATGCTCTGTTTACTTCCACCCCATCTTTACTGCTAAGAAAAGCAGGATTGTGGGGGCAAGGTTGAAAACAAGTCTGAAAACAAGAAAAGGGCTTCCCAGTAGGCAGAGGCAAGGCATGTCAGCAGCATTCACATGCACACCTCTCTTCCTTTACTTTGTGACAAAGCCCATATGTAAGCCAGCAGGAGTATCTGCACTCCTCCAGGTGACAAGAAATTATGAAATAATAAAAATGTATTTAAATGTGGCATCAGCCACAGAGTCTGAAAACTTTATAGTTTAAATATTTTTTAGTTCTTCTCAAATTCTGGTCAATAAAATATCAGAACAAGGAGGCCTCTCTACTTGTCTATCAATCATGTTGTCTGTCATTCACAAAGCATGACAGACAGCATATATTCATATGATTTGAGGGTGTGGTTTTGGAGGGAACAATAAATGGAAGGTCAAATATATTTGAATGTTGAGTTTCAAAAATAACTTCTAATTTACATTAATCTCACTACATGCACCTTAAATGGCTTAATATAGTGAAGATAGCATCCTATTAGCTGCATCCCATGAAAGCATTGCTTCAACAAAACCTTGTAATGTATGATATTACATGATGTAATCATTCAGATAGATTAGTTTAGAACTGTTTTTGACAGTGATAGGCATGAAATAAGTTAATTTTAAAATTGACTTCAATTTAATCTAATCTTTATTTCACTTAAAAAGGAACTGCAGTGTATCCAATTAATTTGCCAGTTAGTAAGTAAAATAATTCCACTTTTTAATCAAACATAATTATAATAAATTATTAATTGTAATAAATATAATATAATTATAATAAATCCACCAGTTTATAATCAAACACCACAAATACAAGCAATTTGTGCCTACATAAATGCATGAAGAGTGTCTGATGCTTGCATGGGCCTGTTCTTTCCCAGCTTGTTCTCTCAACCAGTGTTAATTACAACATGTTTCATTTGTAAAAAAAATAAAATAAAATAAAGAAAGGTGCACAATATCGGTGGACCGAGAGTGAGGTCCGTCCCCTCACAGTGATGTCTTCAGTTAGTTATTAGTGCAGTCAGATATGAAGGATTAAGCGCGGCAGTGTGCAATGCACAAATACATAAACACACACAGGATAAGCCAGAGCACCACATTCGCAACCTAAAATTTGTGAGCTTTTCAAAAGATTTTTAAATTATAAAATGTGGGCAATAATTCTAATCATAAGCATTGATAGTATACTGATCTGAAATCAGAAACAGTGTTTTTGTTTTCAAGAAATGACCAAAATTAGGAATAAAGAATGAGCGTTGAACTGAAGAAGGCAGTGTGTGAAAGAAATAAGCAACTAAACATTATGTGTTGAACAGTCATGGAGCAGGGTGACTGGTGAGCAGAAAATGAATGTATGGGGGGGGGGGGGGGGGGACAGGAGAGGGAGAGATGAGGCAAAGAGGGAGGGGAGATATTCAGAGTAGAACAGCTGGATAGTCAGAACCCAGCTCACAGCTGAGGATCGGTGCAACAGAGCAATCTTCCTCTATATCCACAAAGCCTAGAGTGTCGTCTGTCTCCTGTGTACTTTCTCATTCCCACAGGATATGAAGCATTCTCTACCGAAGAATTGACACCAAGATAGTGGACTTCTGTGTGCAGTAGAGGACACGACTGCCATCTGCTAAACAAAAGGTCAGTCTCTGTTACTCTCTATAATCACACAGAAATGTTCCTGTATATGTAACTATCTATGTGCTGCATATAATCTGTCCAAAGTCATTACTGTTATTGATGAGTTATTGTCATAAATGATTGACAGAGAAATTACAGGGCAGTTTTTTTTTTGTGAACAGTGTATATTAGCAGGAATTTGATTGCTCCACTAGTCAACAGGAGCTGATCTTAGAACTGCAACAAGGCACAATGAGCAACAGCATATATCGCTCACATTCTCTCACTCCTTGTCCTCTTTGGTCTGTACTTTTATTCTTCAAAATTCAGTATAACAAAACTTTCCTCCACAGATTTAAATATTAAATACTACAGTATCTTATTATGAGTATCTTATTACAATAAATACGATTCAACATAAAGCACAATATGCAACACAATATGCAGCAGCAGACTGGAGGAAGTGCAGACAGAAGCATTATTATACCTGTCTGGCCCTTATCATAGAGACAAAAAATTAAGTCTGAGAGTTTTTACCCAATTAGTTTGTATTTAAAAGATGTAATGCAGTCTGCAAGGACTTTGTGATGCACCTGTAGACATGGATGAGCTCTGTTTGCTCATCACCATTTGAAAAGAGGCTGGTCAGCCCTTTTTTATTAAAGTTCAGCCATGCTGTGTGCCCATGGTGATGGGAGTCCAGGAATGTGAAGCTGCAGAACCAGTTCACAATATCCTGTTTGATGTAAATGGATGTGTGGTCTGATATCTGAAATCACTGACCATCTTTTTAGTGTTTTTGACATCAATAAACTAATTACTGAACTGAAGCCATTCTTTCAAAAGTATGACCTCCTTCTTGTAAGCCATTTCTTTAGTGTTGGAGATCAGACAGCATATTTTATAATGGAATTGGAGTTGTGCTTGTATCCTGTATGGATAACTGATGTGAAGAGATGTTACTACCTGTCTACAAGCACTGAGGTCAGCCAGTAACTGGTCTTTAATCCAGTTGCAGAGTGATGTTCAGATCCTGAAGCTTAGTGTTAAGCTGTATTCCACAAATAGCCCAGTTTAGCAAGAACAAGAGCCCAAATGTGCCAATAAGGCCAATGGAGCTCAGATTTTTCAAGAGGATTTATAGTCACATTAGAAATAGTTTAATGGAATATTAATGGAAAATTTAACTTTTGAACAGGAACTATTTTTGGAGGGGGGAACAACTCAGTAGGGGAGCAAATGATCAGTAGAATTTTTAATGAAAGGAATGAAGCAATAACAGGAGTCAGTTTTCATCAGGGATAACCTAAGCCTGGTTCTCACTCACAAATTGAAATAAACCTCAGGGGTTCACAACGTTTGAGAGGAAGCAATTGATGTTATGAAGAAGCTTGCACAGAGCACCCTAGAGAACAGGGACTGCCTTACAAAACAGAACGACTGGCGCAACAAGGTCACTTAAATAAATCCTGGCTCCAAATTACATATGAGGGAGTGTGGAAAGAGTGGATGCTTTTTATTTCTACCAACTGAAAATGTGAAAATACTGACAACAGGAAGAACTTGTGTTATAATGTTATTGATTCCAGGAACTAAAATAATGAACAAAATGCAAATGAATAATATTGTCAAAAGACTCAGGCTTAATCTGCATTTAATTTGCTCAATTCTCCAAAACAAACAGCCAAAAGGTCAAGAAAGCCCACACATAATATCAACCTGGTGAAGGAATTGAGCAGTGGGAGGCTGAACCAGTTATATTTGATTGCATCAGTAATTCTATCTATGCTGTAAAATCTTTTGAAACGTGTGTGTGTGTGTGTGTGTGTGTGTGTGTGTGTGTGTGTGTGTGTGTGTGTGTGTTTGAAAGAGATTACG
This sequence comes from Ictalurus punctatus, assembly GCF_001660625.3. Taxonomy (NCBI): domain Eukaryota; kingdom Metazoa; phylum Chordata; class Actinopteri; order Siluriformes; family Ictaluridae; genus Ictalurus; species Ictalurus punctatus. The sequence continues at coordinate 9,917,938 of NC_030431.2, read as the reverse complement.
ATCAAATAGCTGCCTTTCCATTAAAAGCCAGATGTGTCTGCTTCATGTGGACATTCTGAGCTACCCATTGTGCAATTCAATTAGACAAAAAAGATGCTGCTAATTCTCATGCTGGAGAGCACGCGGCTCCAGGCACACATGAGCTAGATAATGAATGTAATGATGAAGGAATCAGATTCAGAACAGCAGAATAAACCCCTGATGTTAAATGTGCAATCTCAGAGGACATCACTCTTCAGCCCTAATGCCTTGCAGTGCCTTAACAACTCTGCTTATCAGCTGGTATAATAACCTCTACTCCTTTCTGGCAAGGTTTTCCACTGGATTTTGAAGTGTGGCTGTGGGGATTTGCTCATTCAGCCACAAGTGCATTAGTGAGGTAGGCACTGACGTCAGGTGAGGAGGCCTGAGGTGCAGTCAGTGTTCCAGTCCAAAAGTGTTCAGTGAGGTTGATTTCAGGTCTTTGTGCAGCCCATTCAAGTTTTTCCACTCTAACTTTGGCAAACCATATCTTCATGGAGCTCCCTTTGTACACAGGGGCATTGTCATGCTGTAACAGGTTTGGGCTTTACTATTGTGTGCTTCTAACTTTGTGAAAGGCCCACACATAGGTGTGATGACCAGATGTCCACACACTTTTGGCCATATAATATATCTACTGAGAACTTTATTTCAGACATAATGCCACAGATGGTCACTCTGTTATTAATTAGTTTGGAAGCAAGAACTTTTGTTGCCTTGAAACATTTCAAGTGTAAACAATCTATAGGCTTATTATTTCATCATGATCATCAAGTGCCCAAGGTACAACATATGCCTTAACTATTTTTGTTCATATAATAAGCTTCAATACTTTTTTGTTCAGATGTTTGTTTCTGATATTCAAGCTTTTTCGATAAACAGCCCTCCCAACATTCCTCTCACAAAGCCCAGAAAGCCATGACATTTCCCCACTCAGGTGCTTCACAATCTATTATTCATAGTGTGCCAGTGGTTCATGGACAGTAAAAAAACAACAACAAAAAAACAAGTGACCTTCTCTCCTTCTGAGTGTGTGTGTGTGTGTGTGTGTGTCTGTGTGTGTGTGTGTGTGTGTGTGTGTGTGTGTGAGTGAGTGAGTGAGTGAGTGAGTGAGTGAGAGAGAGAGAGAGAGAGTGAGAGAGAGAGAAAGGGACTGACCCTTTGTGGTCACCCAGGACTTCTAATGCACCAACACTCTGACACACCAAATCACTCACTGGCTAATAATCACACAAATATGCATGTTGCCAGGATACAAAAAGCATAATTAAACACTATTAGTGACCTCTTCAAACTGGATCTGGAGTACGTAACTGTCCTGCGTAACAATAACAGCTACAGACATATTAATAAAGGATGAAATAGACAGAGTTGTAAGAACTCTAATGGCCTAAAATAATCTCTGAGTAATATTTGTGGATGTAATTGTGTTCAAATGGAAATGGGGAAGACAAAAGTAGAGGAAATTAATTGGTGTCCTTATGGAGTGACAGATAGATTAAATATTTTAGCTAGTTTACCTTTACTACTTGCCAGTCTGTGGCATTGTATTAAAGTGTAAAGCTGTTTAGAAAAATGGTTCTCAATCCCAATCATGGGGATCCACTGGCCTGGTCAGCTTTAAGTCTCCCCTACACATGAACAAGGCCCTGAACTCATTACAGTGCCCTTGGTGAGCTGGAGCAAGTCTAAAATATATATAAAACTGTGTGGGACAGTGGCTTTACTAGATTGAAGTTGAGAATCCACTTCAGTAAGGGACATGGAGTAACTCAAATATTCATTCAGCAAAACTGTTACTTCAAAACATCCCTAATTCATTTTCTGCTCTTTGTTCAATATGTTCATTGTCTCTTTCATAACATATCTACATCAATGATAGTTTGGTGTTTATTACTGTGCCACTGAGGTGATGTGGTGGTTAAGGTGTGGCCATAAATTTATACTTTGAGGCCACAAGATAATATATTTGTCACATAGATCACATAATGGAGGTTAGGACAGATGCAAGGGCAGATAAGAGCTTTATTAGACAATTGATAGGCTGACAAATCCACAGGGTTAGGCAGAAATCAATAACCACAATCAGGCAAGGGTCAAACAACCATGCAAACAATCCAAACTAGGCAAGGCAGAGAATCAAAGTCAAAAAAAAAAAAAGCTTAGTGCCCAAACAGTCTCTATTATAGTGTGGTGTGATGTTGCTTGTGATCAGGAACAGGTGTGTGTGATTACTCCTCATGAGACGGTTAAGTGTCTGTGTGTTACATTGGGAGTTGTAGTCGTTTGCCATGTTTGTAGTTCACCATGCATTCTGGGAAATGGAGTTGCTAGTTTGTCTTGACATGACAATATTGAGGCTACAGACTACATATCTTCTTTTCAGAACATAATAATGAATCACCATGTCACCTCAGTGGCTCTGCAGTTTCTGCTCCCTGGCCTATAACGTTGTTTAATACAAAACACTGTCTATTACTGTTCATACTGTATGTATAGAAATAGTAAAAAATTATATGCTGTAGTAATATCATATAGCAAAAATTAACAAATAAAACGCTAACACACCAATCAATGAATGCCTTGTGTCTTGTCTTCTGCAGGCCTCTGTGAGCATCTATCTGGGATGGATGGCCAGGTGGAGGAGCTGAATGGAACTGAGTTAGAGGGACAGAGCTTTCTGCACTTCAACCCAATGACTCTTTCCACTGGGACTGCTGCGGTCTCATCCAGCCGCACTGAAAGTGTCTACGTTTATCTTTCTATCTTCCTCAGCCTGCTGCTCTTCCTCCTCACCCTCCTGGTCATCACCCTGCACAGGCTGAAAAACATCATTTCGTCCAGTTCATCCTATCCAGAGTGCAGCAGCGAGGCAGGCAGTTCATTCACCAACATGGAGATCTGCAGCCTGTCTTCACAGAGATCAACAGTGTCATCGTTGTCCTGCTAGTGACACACATGAGGCTAACAAACAAGGCCATTTAAGGTTATGATAAATGCAAATGTTTTATAACATTAAATCATTATTTTTATGACTTGTTGCTATAGTCATATCTTATGTTATTATCAGTAGAAACCACCAGAAAACCTATTCATAACAGAAAAAAAATAAACAATGGGGGTATAAAAAAGGTTAAAGGTCAATATTCCGAGGGAAGATAAAACGTCTCACCCAATCTATCAAATTTGGAAGTGTTTTTTTTCTTCCAAAGTACATGTCTATTAAAAATTATTTACACTACCAGTCAAATATTTGGACACACCTGCTCATATAAGGGTTTTCTTCGTTTATTTTTCAGAATAACAATCAAGACTATGAAAAAACATTTGAAATACAACAATTGAATTATGCATTGACTAAGAAAAATCAAAACTATTTTATATTTTCAGTTATTAACAGTATTCATACTTGGCATCTCCCAGTCAGCTTTATGATGAGCTTCACCCAGAAGGCTTTTCTTAAAGTTCTCAGAGATCCTCTCTGCTTCTCTGCTAAAAAACAACAACAACAACAACAACAACAAACAAACAAAAAAAGAACTACTGTTTGGGCAAACAATTACATTTTAAGTAAAAACTAATTGTTTTGTGTAAAAAATAAAAAAATAAAAAACTTATTAAAGATAATATTTTTATTCAGATACTAATGTATTGACTTCACTATTTACATTTGTCTTAAAAACAAATTTCAACCATAAGCCTTTAGTAAAAGGTTTTTAAGATAAAGAAAAATAAATATTCAATCTAGTGTGTCCAGATTTTTGACAAGCATTGTAAATAAGGTGCAAAAGGGTGATTTGAGAATTTAAATATTATATATATATATATATATATATATATATATATATATATATATATATATATATATATATATATATATATATATATATATATGAAATTGAGAATTAAGAGTATGATCCAGTCTGTAAAGTGGCATGGATGATAGTCTTAATTCTAATGTAGAACCTATGTAGAGGCTATCCAGTGCTCCCAGGATAGCCTCCAGACCACTCACAACCATGACTAGGATAAAGTGGATAGTGTGGAAATTAAGAGTTCAGAACTCCAGGTTGATTCTTACACACCAACTTTAATGTTGTTGCCATTTTACTGCTGATTTCATTCAACCAAATTACTAACCCTGCATCCCAATTGGCATTCTTATATTATGTATTAATAGTATGAACAGTGGTGTTTGAAAGTTTTGAATTTTCAATATATCTGCATAAATATGATCTAAAACATCATCAGATTTTCACACAAGCCCTAAAAGTAGATAACGTGAACCCAATTAAAAAAATGAGACAAAAAATATTATATTCTCCAAAAGTGTTTAAGTAGGAAGCCGACAATCGTTAATTATTATTAATAAATTGTGCAGATTTTATTTTCTTTTAATCTGATCATAGGTTTCTTCAGAAATTGTTCAAGACTAACATTTCTATGTCCTTCAAAGAAATCCGGTAATGCCTGTAGTTAATAACAGCTGATTTAATTCATATTGATATTTCATATTTTGCTGAGGTACAGTACTCTTTTTGTGAAGAAAAAGTACATACTTTTGAGGTTGTAGTAAAAGAGTATGCAAGTACTGGGACATACTAGCATGTCGTGTAATGGAAGAGAACGTTGTTGCCCGGAAGATAACACTGTCACCGTAAACAAACTCCTTGGTGAATTTCAGCTTTTCTTCATTCATTATTCCTTAAGTTATTATTCATTTATTCTATATAGTTTAATTTATCATATCCTTGATTGTTTTCCCACATTTCATTTACACCTCTCTAAAATGCATTCTTGAAAGCAAACCAAACCGTCACAAAACTCCTCCACTCTTGCACAAGGAGTTGTGGGCAATATTAGCTGAAAATGTCCATGGATCCACACTTCGAAAATCTACCAGAAATAGTAGACCATCCCGGTACCTCTGGGATACTCATTTCAACATACTACAATTTGGGACATACTAATTCTCATCTCAGATACTATTTAGTACGAATAGTATGCCGATTGGGATGCAGGGTAAGTTTGGTTTTATGGAAAGGGGTGGAGCTATGCACCTATGTTCCTGCAGGGTGGGGCCTAATTCTGGGCCTGAAAACTGTAAGCCAAAGCCAGAATTGAAGACCTAACAAGATCCACTGCATGGCAATGATATGAGTTTAAGGAATCTCTGAAAATATATGATTATTGTAGATTTCAACAATTATAGACACTTATAGGCCTTGAACAAGTAACATAAACATCTGTTTGTTTACACTTTTATTTATAGTGCCTTAGCATATTTTCTACCATGATTATATTCTAAAAAATTGTTTTATATTGTTTTGAAAAGGAGCATATCTAACAACACTGTGGGAAGTGACCTAATTAATAGGTGTAACATTAAAACTTATAAGAGGAAAATGGTACCAGAGGTGGGTAATAACGCGTTACATTTCCTTGAGTAACTTTTTTGGGGAAAAAGTACTTTTAAGAGTATGTTTAACTGGTCATACTTATACACTTACTGAAGTTCATTTTTAATCACAGAAATGTACTTTTACTTCACTATATGCGGTGGTGTTTCTCCATTACTGTTAAATATTATTGAAAAATGTAGTTTTAATCGTTAGTTTATATCATGTATAATGAGGTCACGAGTCTCGCAATACACTGTAGTGGTCTGAATGCGGTTGCAACAACCGCTAACTTTTTTAAGAGGCAATACACACACACACACACACACACACACACACACACACACACACACACACACACACACACACACACATTTTCTCTTCTGTTCTTATTCATAGTCTGTTCTTTTGTTTTCTGTTGTCTTGTTTAAATGCAGATGCTGACAAGTTTGTGTTGTTAACATGTGAAAATAAAGACAGTCAGCTGTTGGGAAAATGTTTGTTTTTTGGGGTAGTGTGTGAGATTTTGTGTTGAAAATGCTTCATTTCAAACCCAGGTTTTATATCATATAAACATAACAGACAGGCGTTGATGTGTGTGATGTGACGTTGGTGTAACTTACAGTTCTCCATGTAGTCTGAGATTCAGGATTTCCCCTTCATTTCAATCAGATCTGAAGTAACTAGTAACTTACTACTTGAGTAGTTTTCTCATTGGATATATTTTATTACTCTTACTCAAGTAATTATTAACATTATTACTTTTACTGTTACTTGAGTAATTATTTTTATAAGTAGTTTTACTTGTACTTGAGTCAAATTTTTGGCTACCCTACCCACCTCTGGATGGTACAGAGATTATTAGGAGTTTGGTGCAGAGGGAAAAAATATATATGGGGGCAGGAGGGGTTGATGCAACACTCATGACCTGTGTGTCTCTTACTGTTTGCAGTGTAATGAATATTCAATGAAATTCAATTTAAGGCCCATGAAACACAAACCATGCCCTGTTATTAAACATGCTGCAAATTAGTAAAATTAAGCTTTAAGGAAATGTGCATGATTTTACAAAATGAAATAGGAGTTTAGTGTTTTAGAGTATGAAATAGCTTGAGTATTCTCTATGTATCAAGTTAAATATCTGATCAATCTTGTACCTGAGTGCTCCATGACAGTGAATAAAGAACTGTCTTATGAGTAGCTATTATTAAATCAATACAGGATTATATCTCAGCAACGTGGACTGCAATATATGTTACCAAGGTCTCTTATCCCTGACTGCTGCACAATACTTTTATGCAGATATTTAGTACAGTCAAAATACACTCTATAGTCTGTGGGAAATGGCCATCAAAAGTAGGCTTGCCTTTTTAAACAAAGGACTTTGTTTCAGTAACATGGGGTGGAATATACCAAATACTCTTTATTACATAAATGTGTTTATGCTCTAACTTGTCCCGGAGTACACCAACTGTTAATATAGACAGGTCCGGATTAAGCATTCAGAGCCCCCTGGGCACAATGTCTTGTCTTGTTTTTATTGGTTATACATGGTGTCATTATTTACACTAACTGAAAATAGCAAAATATTCTATTTACACTAAGTGACAGTAACAGCATTTTCTTATCGAAATGCTATTTACACTAAGTGAAAATAAATGACAATATATTCTATTTATGTAAGGCTTTATAAAAGTAGCAATAAGTGCAAATAGTTGTTAGATGCTATTTATACTTATAAATAGTGGCAGATACTATTTGTACCTCAGTATTGTTGTACAATAACAGGATAATAATAATAATAATAATAATAATAATAATAATAATAATAATAATAACATGCGTAAATTACTATTTTTATTAAAATTATTATATGGATGCCACCATTATATATATATATATATATATATATATATATATATATATATATATATAT
>NC_030431.2:9900582-9908082 GCF_001660625.3 Ictalurus punctatus | reverse complement strand
TCTTCTTCTGTTTATTTTTATTTTTTGCCCTGACTGCAAAAATGGAAGGTTATATAGATAAGCTAAAATATTTCTTAAAACTGGACTTTCAATCAAAACTGGAAGTGATAAATAATGGAAGGCGATGCTGGAGCTAAAAGATTTGCTTCAAACGATGGGACAGAAGATAACATGCTCTTTTCAAACGGAATGGTACACCTGAAAACACTGGCTCCGTGGTTGTGCTACGAGAAACCGCCTTTTCTGCTTTCCCTGCCTCCTGTTCTCAACGAGTGACTGTAGTGTCTGGACTACAAAGGGATTTTGTGACTTGAAAAATATACCAAGAAGCCTCAGCAGACATGAACTTCAACTACTCACATTCAAAGCCAAATTGATTTAAAAACTTTTGCAAGCGCAAGGGGCTTTGAACGAACAGCGGCGACTAAATATTAGCGTCCACAATGCTAAGGTAAAGGAAAACCAAGAGATTTTAAAACACCTCATTAATGCAATTTGCTTCCTAGCCGAACAGCAATTAGCAATTCGTGCTAACGAGGAGAGTATGACCTAATCATGGCAACTATATAGAACTATTACATGCTTTTGCTGAGAAAGATGATGGGTTAGCTAGACATTTGGAGATGTCCACTTTGTTTTCTGGCTTATCAAACAGAATTCAGAACGATTTAATTGAAGCAAAGTGATGTGATTAGAAATTATATAAAAAAGGAGATTAATGCAGCCCTATTTGTTGCTGTAGAAGTAGACAAGACAACGGATGTCACAAACAAAGCCAGATCTCTGTCATGTTGCAGTCTGTGGCTAGAAGTGAAGTGTCCTGTGAAGGGAGGGAGGCGTTTTGGGGATTTGATGATGTGAGTAATGATAGACGAGTAAAGGTAAGACCATGCATACACTGCTATCTATACAGTCCACGACAAAAATAAAAGGCCAGCCCTTTTTTAATAATAAATAATAAAAAATTATATAAAACAATATAAGGAAAAAAAATGAAGTTATTTTAAAGTATAAAATTACATTTGTCTTTTTGTTCTGGACGGTATACACTCATTTGTATTGAATGAGTATGAATTGTGGAATTGTGATGTCAAATTTAGAACACGTGGAGGGTGCAGAGCAAATGCGCTCTCTCTGAGCCACTATAAATTTAACGTTTTTCTTTGGCCAAATATGTACCTTACGTATGTGTGTGTAAAGAATGCAGATATGGGATATGAAACATAACCAGTAGTCAATGTGCAAGCAGCCAGTTGAATGGTGAATTTATGCGACTCTGTTGAATTCATATATTTGTAAATCTGACTTTGAAAGAGTCAGTGCCTCCCCAGCCAGGAACCTCACCGCACGTCACTGACTGAAAGACATAACCTGAGATATTTTTATCCAACAGTGATCTAAACAGTACATTTTCCTATATACACCAATATTCAGACTAGTGTTGGTGTGGTTAAAACATCCTGGTTCATCAAAATCTCACCAGTCTGAAAAAGACTACCTATAAGTTGTCTCTAGTGTGGACCAAACTTTTATTTTTTTTATTTTTAAAAGATGTGTTACAATTCTTTATATTAATGTGGTTTGAACTTTAGTATATAGTATAGTAACACATTGTGACTGGTTTAACTGATTTCTGGAACAGTTTTTGGGCTCATTTTGAAGAGCCAGCACGGTGTGTTTACACTACACTATAAACACACACAGTGCCACATGGAAAAAGTGGTCAGGTTAACTTTGCTCCTGTGTCTAATAGGCCGTTTGGTTAATCAGCTTATATCAACTGAGATCAGACTCATGAGAAAAAGGAGCTTAAGGATTAGAGACTTGATTTTGAATACACACAACTCCCAAAGGATGATGGTGTAAAGCATCAGTGATTAGAACGCCGCCCTTCGTTTGTATTCCTGTCATTTCACTGATGACTGCTTCTCAAATCTAGCTGAAGTCAACACGTGATTTGCAAAATGATTATTCATTAAAGATAGGGCCATACCCACTTTATTTGGACCATTTTGAAACTATGTGGATCAAAACCTGTAAGTATGATTAATTATTTATGTATATATTTTCTACTGAGTGTTCCAAATGAGTAGTTTTGTGTTGTATACGTGTACAGCCAGTGCACAGCTGTTAGCTGTTAGCCTCTGCTAACCGACTAACTCACGTTATTAACAAACTACATATAAACTTACCACTGAGAAACGTCCTGTTCTCGTCTTGCTTGCTATGGTGGGTCGGATTGATTTTCCGATGTAACACTATCGGACTAGGGCTCAAATTGGTAAGGTAAAACCGACGATATTATTACTGCGCTGAAATTCAGATGTGGTAATGGGCTTTTACTTTCTCACACGCGGTAAGCGGTAGACCAACCACAACAGACTATGACATCTGACTAATCAGAGCAGAGTAGGCTCTCTGAAAGGAGGAGTTTAGAATGAACAGATCCTTGAGTGATTTGTTTGTGACACTGAGAAAAAGAGGTGATGCTGCAATGTAATTATGAGAAAATTAAAATGTTTTTTGAACTTGGATGCATGTAAACCTATTATATGAGACATCTATAACAAGATTAGGCACTTTTACATAGCATAATAGGGGCTCTTTAAAATTTCTTTGTGCCGCCTTTAGCAGCAATAACTGCAACCAAACGCTTCTGATAACAAGATCAGGCTTTCACTTACTTCTAGGACTAGGACGTACTCATTGGGTAGAGAGCAGAATTCATGTTTCCCTCAAAACACACCATCACACTCCCACCATCATGCTTGACCATAGGTGTGATGTTCTTTTTGTGAAATTCCGTGTTTGGTTTACACCAGATGTAACGGGACCCCTGCCTTCCAAACAGTTCCACTTTCGACTCATCAACCCACATAACATTCTCCCAAAAGGTCTGAGGATAATCAAGGTGTGTTTCTGATGAGCCTTAATGTTCTTCTGGGATAGCAGTGGTTTTCGCCTCACCACTCTTCCATGGATGCCATTTTTGCCTGGTTTCTTTCTGATAGTGCAGTCATGAACAGTGACCTTTATTGATGCAAGAGAGGCCTGTAGGTCCTTTGATGTTGCCCTTGGCTCTTTTGTGACTTCTTGGATGAGTAGTTGCTGTGCTCTTGGAAGAAATCTGTAAGATCGGCCACTTCTGCGCAGGTTCATTACTGTGCTGAGTTTTTCCATTTGGAGATAATGGCTCTCACTGTGGTTCTTTGGGGTGCCAGAGCTTTTGAAATAGCTTTGTAACCCCAGACTGATGTATTTCAATCACCTTCTTCCTCATCATTTCTGGAATGTCTTTCAATTTTGGCATAGTGTGTTACTGGGTAAGACCTTTTAACCAACTTCATGCTGTTGAAAAAGTTCTATTTAAGTGTTGATTTGATTTGAACAGGGTTTGCAGTAATCAGGCCTGGCTGCGTCTAGTTCAGCTGAAAATTAGTCCAGCTGAAAATTATGAATGCAGTTTCATAGACTTAGGTAGTTATTAACTAAAGGGGAAATACATTTTCACACAGGCCCAGTTGTTATATTAATAAATAACATTATCATTTAAAAACTGTATTTTGTGTTTACTAGGTTGCCATTAGTTTATCTTAGATTTTGTTTTAATTTCTGAAACAATTTAGTATGAGATATTACACAAAAACAGAAGAAATCAGAATGGGGTGAATACTTTTTCACAGCACTGTACACACTGATATATATACATACATACATACATACATACATATACACACAAACACACACACACACATATATAAATATATATATATATATATATATATATAAATAAAGAGAGAGAGAGAGAGAGAGAGAGAGAGTTGAATCAGAATCTGTATTCTTACAAATCTGGTTGCAGCCATGGATAGCTTCCTTTTTCTGCCCCATGTAGGCATTTCAAATTTGTTCTGCCTCTAGCCAATTCAGGTATTTCATGTGTTCCAGCTCAAGCACATCTGGTGCAACGAATGAAGCCCTTGATTAGTTGCATCAGGTGTGCTTGAGACAACACCTATTTTGCATATTTGTGCTGGTGTGAGAGATTCTGTTCAAGGGGTTGATTAATTTGGAAACTGGAGAAGTTATTATAAGTTGCATTTTCAGTTGAATTTGTGGAAACCACTTAAAGCATTTGTTGTGTTGAACTATTTCACTTGCTTTTGTTTGATTTGTTCATTGCAAACAGCTGAAAGTCTGTAAAATTTGACAATAAACCTGATTTGCAATGGGGGTTGAATAATTTTGATTGCAATTGCACAGTCATGGCTAAAAATACGGGCACCCATGTATTTCTGTCAGATGAATTGTTGTAATTTAATTATTTTGTTTGCACTGGAACAACACAAAAAAGGCAGAGAAAAAAAGCCAAATCTGAGACATTCCACACAGACCTCAAAAAATGGACTGGACAAAATTATTGGCACCTTTTTAAAATCTTCAGAAATAATTGTATTACAAGCATGTGATGCTCCTTTAATTTGTAATTAAACTCACCTGTAGCAATTCACAGGTGCTGACAATATAGAAATCACACTTGCAACCAGTTAAAATGGAGAAAAGTTGACAACCTTTGTGTTGTGTGTCTGTGTGTATCACACTGAGCATGGACAAATGTAAGAAGATCAAATAGTTGTCTGAGGATTTGAGAACCAAAATTTTGGAAAACCATGGACAATCTCAAGGCTACAAGTCCATCTCCAGAGATATTAATGTTCCTGTGTCCACTGTGCACAACATCGTCAAGAAGTTTATAGTCCATGGGACTGTAGCTAATCTCCCTGGACATGGACAAAAGAGAAAAATTGATGAAAGATTGCAATGAAGGATTGTTTGAATAGTGGATAAAGAACCTTGATCAACTTCCAAACAAATTCAAGCTGACCTCCAGACACAGGGTACAACAGTATCAGCTCACACTATCCATCGCCATGAAATGAAAAGGGACGCTATGGTAGGAGACCCAGGAGGACTGAAACTGCTGAAACTGAAACATAAATAAGCCAGATTGGAGTTTGCCCAATCTTACCCTGAGGAAGCCAAAATCCTTCTGGGAGAATGTCCGGTGGACAGATGAAACTAAAATAGAGCTTTAGGGTAAAACACATCATTCTGTTGTTTTCAGAAAACAAAATGAGGCCTTCAAAGAAAAGAACACGGTCCCTACAGCCAAACATGGTGTGGGTTCTCTGATGTTTTGTGGCTGCTTCAGGCACTGGATGTCTTGACTGTCTTGCATGACATTTCGAAATCTGAAGACTACTAAAGAATTCTGGGACGCAATATGTAGGACCCATTGTCAGAAAGCTGAGTCTACGTCAGAGGTCATGGGTCTTACAGCTTGACAATGACCCAAAGCATACTTCAAAAAGCACCCAAAAATGGTTTAAAGCCGCGTTCACACTGTACAATTTTGGCCACGATTTGCTCGTCTAAGACAAATTTTGAGAATCCTAAAAGATTCCTATAATCCTAGGCCAAAATCTGTAGTCTTTGATCGCTAGTTTGACATGTTTCCAGACAGCCGATTAATGGCCATTGCGTTAAAAAATTTCCTCTGATTAAATTCTGGCAGTGTCAGAAGATTTGATGCATAGTCCTGTAGTGTGGCTTCTCCTACTCCGTACGAGTCTTCTTGCGTGCATTAATGACAACTTGGTTGCTACACTGTGACATGATTTACAGCGAGGATCATGTTCAAGCAGTCTGACAAGCAACAGTCGCAAAGTACTATTAAAAATTGCACAGTGTGAACACGACTTAAGCGCTGGACAGTTCTGAAGTAGCCAGCGAAGAATCCAGATCTAAATCCCTTAGCACACCTGTGGAGAGATCTCAAAACAGCAGTTGGGAGAAGGAACCCTTCAAATATGAAAGACCTGGAGCAGTTAGCAAAAAAAGAGTGGTCCAAAATTCCAGTAGACAGGCATAAGAAACTCATTGGTGGTTACAGGAAGCGAGTGATTTCAGTTCTTTTCTCCAAAGGGTGTGCTACCAAATATTAAGTTGAGCGGCCCAATCATTTTGTTCAGTCCATTTTTGGAGGTCTGTGTGGAATGTCTCAGATTTGTTTTTGTTTTTTCTCTGCTTTTTTGTGTTGTTCCAGTGCAAGAAAATAAACATGAGAATACCAAAGCATTTGTAATTGCAACAATTTTCTGGGAGAAGTAGTGCATTATCTGACAAATGCAGGGGTGCCCATATTTTTGGCCATGACTATATAGACACATATTACAGACAGAATTCATACACAAACTTCGGTCCTTGATACAGTATAGTCCACTAGATTTTCATTGAGATACAGTCTTTGGGCCAAAAAACTGGTTTGTTTCTCAGGTGATTGTGATTATGGTGTCATTTAGTCCTTCTAATTTTTTAAAAATAAACTTTTTAAAAATTATTTTCCAGCATTGAATCTAAGAAAGTATTCGACTATTCAGAACTGCGTTAACCCACCTCAGCACTTTGCTGTTAAATAAGGAACATGGTTGAAAGAACCAGGCTTGTGGGTTTTTTAAAAATTATAGCATTAACATATACACAGAAAAAGTGGCTAATGGCATGAGGACATTAAGGACATTCTAATGATAAATGTACTTCAAATTATTATTATTTTTAAATGTATTACTTCATGCAATAATTTGGATAAGAGGATTCGACATTAACAGTGACCTTATCAGTCAATGTCTTGTGGAATATTCCAGATGAATGTGTTTAGCTAGCAGGGCTGAGTGAGTGCTGTGGCAAGAAAAGTACATAATTCACAACATATTATCAATGACTCATGGAAAAGGTTTTATCCCCCTCAAGCATTACCAATCAAGTAAATAGATTAACATAGATTAACACCCAACAATAATACGGTTTTTAAAAGTATTTTACTTAGGGATTCACTGAAATGAAAATTCTTGGCCGAAGACAAATATAATGAAAAACTTGGCCGAAAGCCGAAGGCCGAATACCGAACACGTTTTTTCACGTTTTTTCCATTTCTTTTGCCATTTTTTCACCATTTTTTCACCATTTTATAGTCAAAATGTGCTTTTTACTATTTTGTCTTGCTTTTCAAAGAAAAAAAATCAATTACAAAAACTACAATTTCAAAATATTTATTTAACACTGAACATTTTTTTTCATTCCAGCAGGCATAGGCTACCACCAAGGCACAATATAACTTTAAATAAATAAATGAGTAAAATAAAAATATTTTGATGTGGTCATCTTTGAGCCCCCCTTGAATAACCTATGTTAGGCCTATAATTGACTGCTGAAAGAATGGAACATTCTGTAGCCTACAACAAAAAAAGTTCATTGACGAGTGCAAAAAATGGTTCTATTTGGTTGTATATGGCTGATTATATTGGGGATATAAACCGCTTGCGACCCTGTACACCTCGCAGAGTATTATAGCAGATATAGTATAGTTAGATACGTTGTTAATGTTATGTACCGTGATAGATTTAGTTAGTTTAAACTATAGATTAGTTCATTTAGTCCCCGCTG